>NC_134499.1:28453246-28753246 GCF_040206685.1 Ascaphus truei
TTCCCCCCTCCTCCTCCTCCATTCCCCCCCTCCTCCTCCATTTCCCCCCTCTCCTCCTCCATTCCCCCTCCCCTCCTCCTCCCTCCATTCCCCTCTCCCCCTCCATTCCCTCCTCCTCCATTCCCCCCCTCCTCCTCCATTCCCCCCCTCCTCCTCCATTCCCCCCCTCCTCCTCCTCCATTCCCCTCCTCCTCCTCCATTCCCCCCCCTCCTCCTCCTCCATTCCCCCTCCTCCTCCATTCCCCCCCTCCTCCTCCTCCATTCCCCCCCTCCTCCTCCTCCATTCCCCCCCTCCTCCTCCTCCATTCCCCCCCCCACCTCCTCCATCCCCCCCCCTCCCCATCCCCCTCCTCCTCCATTCCCCCCCCACCTCCTCCATTCCCCCCCTCCTCCACCTCCTCCTCCATTCCCCTCCTCCTCCTCCATTCCCCCTCCCCTCCATTCCCCCCTCCCCACCCTCCATTCCCCCCTCCTCCTCCTCCTCCCCCCCTCCTCCTCCTCCATTCCCCCCCTCCTCCTCCTCCATTCCCCCCTCCTCCTCCTCCATTCCCCTCCTCCTCCTCCATTCCCCCCTCCTCCTCCATCCCCCCCTCCTCCTCCATCCCCCCTCCTCCTCCTCCAATCCCCCCTCCTCCTCCATTCCCCCCCTCCTCCTCCATTCCCCCCCTCCTCCTCCATTCCCCCCTCCCCCTCCATTCCCCCCCCCCCTCCCTTCCATTCCCCCCTCCCCCTCCCCCTCCCCCCCATCCCCCCTCCCCCTCCATTCCCCCTCCTCCCCTCCATTCCCCCCTCCCCCTCCATTCCCCTCCTCCTCCATTCCCCCCCTCCTCCTCCTCCTCCATTCCCCCCCTCCTCCTCCCATTCCCCCCCTCCTCCTCCTCCATTCCCCCTCCTCCTCCTCCATTCCCCCCCTCCTCCTCCATTCCCCCCCTCCTCCTCCATTCCCCCCCTCCTCCTCCATTCCCCCCTCCTCCTCCATTCCCCCCCCTCCTCCTCCATTCCCCCCCTCCTCCTCCTCCTCCTCCATCCCCTCCTCCTCCTCCATTCCCCCCTCCTCCTCCTCCATTCCCCCCCTCCTCCTCCTCCATTCCCCCCCCTCCTCCTCCATTCCCCCCCTCCTCCTCCTCCATTCCCCCCCCTCCTCCTCCTCCTCCTCCATTCCCCCCCTCCTCCTCCTCCTCCTCCTCCATTCCCCCCTCCTCCTCCATTTCCCCCCCCCCTCCTCCTCCTCCATTCCCCCCCTCCTCCTCCTCCTCCATTCCCCCCTCCTCCTCCATTCCCCCCTCCTCCATCTCCTCCTCCTCCATTCCCCCCTCCTCCTCCATTCCCCCCCCTCCTCCTCCATTCCCCCCCATCTCCTCCATTCCCCCCCTCCTCCTCCTCCATACCCCCCCTCCTCCATCTCCATACCCCCCCTCCTCCTCCATTCCCCCCCTCCTCCTCCTCCTCCATTCCCCCCCCTCCTCCATTCCCCCCTCCTCCTCCTCCATCCCCCCCTCCTCCATTCCCCCCCTCCTCCTCCTCCCTCCATTCCCCCCCCCCTCCTCCTCCTCCATTCCCCCCCCTCCTCCTCCATTCCCCCCCCTCCTCCTCCTCCATTCCCCCCCCTCCTCCTCCATTCCCCCCCCTCCTCCTCCATTCCCCCCCCTCCTCCTCCATTCCCCCCCCCTCCTCCTCCATTCCCCCTCCTCCTCCCCATTCCCCCCCTCCTCCTCCATTCCCCCCCCCTCCTCCTCCTCCATTCCCCCCCCTCCTCCTCCTCCATTCCCCCCCCTCCTCCTCCTCCATTCCCCCCCCTCCTCCTCCTCCATTCCCCCCCCTCCTCCTCCTCCATTCCCCCCCCTCCTCCTCCTCCATTCCCCCCCCCTCCTCCTCCTCCATTCCCCCCCTCCTCCTCCTCCATTCCCCCCCCTCCTCCTCCTCCATTCCCCCCCCTCCTCCTCCTCCATTCCCCCCCCTCCTCCTCCTCCATTCCCCCCCCTCCTCCTCCTCCATTCCCCCCCCCCCTCCTCCTCCATTCCCCCCCCTCCTCCTCCTCCATTCCCCCCCCTCCTCCTCCATTCCCCCCCCTCCTCCTCCATTCCCCCCCCCCTCCTCCTCCATTCCCCCCCCTCCTCCTCCTCCATCCCCCCCCTCCTCCTCCTCCATTCCCCCCCCTCCTCCTCCTCCATTCCCCCCCCTCCTCCTCCTCCATTCCCCCCCCTCCTCCTCCTCCATTCCCCCCCTCCTCCTCCTCCATTCCCCCCCTCCTCCTCCTCCATTCCCCCCCTCCTCCTCCATTCCCCCCCTCCTCCTCCTCCTCCATTCCCCCCCTCCTCCATCCCCCCCCTCCTCCTCCTCCATTCCCCCCCCTCCTCCTCCTCCATTCCCCCCCCTCCTCCTCCTCCATTCCCCCCCCCTCCTCCTCCATTCCCACCCCCCTCCTCCTCCTCCATTCCCCCCCTCCTCCTCCTCCATTCCCCCCCCTCCTCCTCCTCCATTCCCCCCCTCCTCCTCCTCCATTCCCCCCCTCCTCCTCCTCCATTCCCCCCCCCTCCTCCTCCTCCATTCCCCCCCTCTCCTCCTCCTCCATTCCCCCCCCCTCCTCCACCATCCCCCCCCTCCTCCTCCTCCATTCCCCCCCCTCCTCCTCCTCCTCCATTCCCCCCCTCCTCCATTCCCCCCCCTCCTCCTCCTCCTCCATTCCCCCCCCTCCTCCATTCCCCCCCCTCCTCCATTCCCCCCCTCCTCCTCCTCCATTCCCCCCCTCCTCCTCCATTCCCCCCCTCCTCCTCCTCCATTCCCCCCCTCCTCCTCCTCCATTCCCCCCCCATCTCCATTCCCCCCCTCCTCCATTCCCCCCCTCCTCCTCCTCCATTCCCCCCCCTCCTCCTCCTCCATTCCCCCCCTCCTCCTCCTCCATTCCCCCCCCTCCTCCTCCTCCATTTCCCCCCCTCCTCCTCCATTTCCCCCCCCCCTCCTCCATTTCCCCCCCCCATCTCCTCCATTCCCCTCCATTCCGCCCCCTCCTCCTCCTCCTCCATTCCCCCCTCCTCCCTCCCTCTCCCCTCCCCCCTCTCCTCCTCCCCTCCTCCTCCTCCCCTCCTCCCCCCTCCATTGCTCCCCCTCCATCATTCCCCCCTCCTCCTCCATTCCCCCCTCCACTACCCCATTCCCCCCTCCTCCATTCCACCCCATTCCCCTATCCTCCTCCCTCCCTCCCCCCTCCTCCATTCCCCCATCTCCTCCTCCCCTCCATTCCCCCCCCATCTCCTCCTCCTCCTCCATTCCCCCCTCCACTACCCCATTCCCCCCCTCCTCCTCCATTCCCCCATCTCCTCCCCCTCCATCATTCCCCCTCCATCATTCCCCCTCCACTACCCCATTCCCCCCCTCCTCCTCCATTCCCCCTCCCACCTCCACTCCCCCATTCCCCCTCCATTCCCCCCTCCTCCATTTTCCCCCCATTCCCCCTCCTCCATTTCCCCCCCATTCCCCCTCCTCCATTTCCCACCTCCTCCATTTCCCCCCCATTCCCCCCTCCTCCATTTCCCCCCTCCTCCATTTCCCCCCATCCCCCTCCTCTTCTACCCCCCCTCCTCTTCTACCCCCCCATATCTCCTCCTCTATCCCCCCATCCTCACCTCCTCCATTCCCTCCTCCTCCATCCCCCCCTCCTCTTCCTCCATCCCCCCCTCCCCCATCCCCCTCCATCCTCCTTCCCCTCCCTCCATCCTCCTCCCCCTCCCCCCATCCTCCTCCCCTCCCTCCATCTCCCCCCCTCCCTCCTCCTCCCCCCCTCCTCCTCCATCTCCATCCCCCCCCATCCCTCCTCTATTCCCCCCCCCATCCCTCCTCTATTCCCCCCCCCATCCCTCCTCTATTCCCCCCCCATCCCTCCTCTATTCCCCCCACCATCCCTCCTCTATTCCCCCCACCATCCCTCCTCTATTCCCCCCCCACCCCTCCTCTATTCCCCCCCCATCCCTCCTCCATTCCCCCCTCCATTCCCCCCCCACCCCTCCTCTATTCCCCCCCCCACCCCTCCTCTATTCCCCCCCCCCCACCCCTCCTCTATTCTCCCCCCCACCCCTCCTCACCCCTCCTCTATTCTCCCCCCACCCCTCCTCACCCCTCCTCTATTCTCCCCCCCCACCCCTCCTCACCCCTCCTCTATTCTCCCCCCCCCCATCCCTCCTCTATTCTCCCCCCCCCATCCCTCCTCTATTCTCCCCCCCATCCCTCCTCTATTCTCCCCCCCCCATCCCTCCTCTATCCCCCCCCCCCATCCCTCCTCTATTCCCCCCCCCCATCCCTCCTCTATTCCCCCCCCCCATCCCTCCTCTATTCCCCCCCCCCATCCCTCCTCTATTCCCCCCCCCCATCCCTCCTCTATTCCCCCCCCCCATCCCTCCTCTATTCCCCCCCCCCATCCCTCCTCTATTCCCCCCCCCCATCCCTCCTCTATTCCCCCCCCCCATCCCTCCTCTATTCCCCCCCCCCCATCCCTCCTCTATTCCCCCCCCCCCATCCCTCCTCTATTCCCCCCCCCCATCCCTCCTCTATTCCCCCCCCCCCATCCCTCCTCTATTCCCCCCCCCCCATCCCTCCTCTATTCTCCCCCCCCCATCCCTCCTCTATTCTCCCCCCCATCCCTCCTCTATTCTCCCCCCCCATCCCTCCTCTATCCCCCCCCCCCATCCCTCCTCTATTCCCCCCCCCCATCCCTCCTCTATTCCCCCCCCCCATCCCTCCTCTATTCCCCCCCCCCATCCCTCCTCTATTCCCCCCCCCCATCCCTCCTCTATTCCCCCCCCCCATCCCTCCTCTATTCCCCCCCCCCATCCCTCCTCTATTCCCCCCCCCCATCCCTCCTCTATTCCCCCCCCCCATCCCTCCTCTATTCCCCCCCCCCATCCCTCCTCTATTCCCCCCCCCCCATCCCTCCTCTATTCCCCCCCCCCCATCCCTCCTCTATTCCCCCCCCCCCATCCCTCCTCTATTCCCCCCCCCCCATCCCTCCTCTATTCCCCCCCCCCCCATCCCTCCTCTATTCCCCCCCCCCCCATCCCTCCTCTATTCCCCCCCCCCCCATCCCTCCTCTATTCCCCCCCCCCCATCCCTCCTCTATTCCCCCCCCCCCATCCCTCCTCTATTCCCCCCCCCCCATCCCTCCTCTATTCCCCCCCCCCCATCCCTCCTCTATTCCCCCCCCCCCATCCCTCCTCTATTCCCCCCCCCCCATCCCTCCTCTATTCCCCCCCCCATCCCTCCTCTATTCCCCCCCCCCATCCCTCCTCTATTCCCCCCCCCCATCCCTCCTCTATTCCCCCCCCCCATCCCTCCTCTATTCCCCCCCCCCATCCCTCCTCTATTCCCCCCCCCCATCCCTCCTCTATTCCCCCCCCCCCATCCCTCCTCTATTCCCCCCCATATCCCTCCTCTATTCCCCCCCACATCCCTCCTCTATTCCCCCCCACATCCCTCCTCTATTCCCCCCCACATCCCTCCTCTATTCCCCCCCATATCCCTCCTCTATTCCCCCCCCCATCCCTCCTCTATTCCCCCCCCATCCCTCCTCTATTCCCCCCCCCATCCCTCCTCCATTCCCCCCCCCCCCATCCCTCCTCCATTCCCCCCCCCCCCATCCCTCCTCCATTCCCCCCCCCCCCCATCCCTCCTCCATTCCCCCCCCCCCCATCCCTCCTCTATTCCCCCCCCCCCATCCCTCCTCTATTCCCCCCCCCCCATCCCTCCTCTATTCCCCCCATATCCCTCCTCTATTCCCCCCCATATCCCTCCTCTATTCCCCCCCATATCCCTCCTCTATTCCCCCCCATATCCCTCCTCTATTCCCCCCATCTCCACACATTCACCTCCCTCCATTCCCCTCATCACCTGGCTCCCGGTACTCACGCAGGGGGGATGTCAGCTCTCCCGCCTCAGTGCAGAGAGAGGCGAGCGAGGGGTGGCGGGGATGGGTCTGTGCGTGTCCCCGGGGGAGGCGGCTCTGTACACCGGGGCCGTTCCTCCACCGACAGCCTGTACCGGAAGTGCTGTGCTGCACCCCAACGTCACTTCCGCCAACCCATCGCTGGGAGGGGCCCACAAGCTGACGTCACGCGAAGGACGGCGCTTGTGCCTGCTCTGCTTCCTGGGTCCCCACGTGGTCTTGCACAGAGCAGGGAAGTCATAAACACTGACATGAAATAAAAACACATTGGTGGTCATAAGTTCTTAAAGGGGGCCCCTGCCTACATACAATCTCCATACAAACCCAGACCCTCTCTACATACAAACCCAGACCCTCTCTACATACAGGCACAGACCCTCTCTACATACAAGACCAGACCCTCTACATACAAGCCCAGACCCACCCTACATACAAACCAAGCCCCAATCTACATACAAACCCAGCCCCTATCTACATACAATCTACATACAAGCCCAGACCCTCTCTACATACAAACACTGCCCCAATCTACATACAAACCTAGCCCCTATCTACATACAAACCCAGCCCCTATCTACATACAAACCCAGACCCTCTCGACATACAGGCAGTCCTCGGTTATCCGACACAATGCGTTACTCAAAATGGCGTTGGATAGCGAAATGTAAAGCAAACAACGTTTTCCCATAGGAACACTGTTTAAAGGTTCCGTTCCTGAAGGCATTTTTAATGCTAAAATACACTAAATATTTTACGCATACAATAAGATATGCAGCATGCACATAAATTATATAGTATATACTGTATTATATATATATATATATATATATATAATATTACATAATATATAATATAATAAAAAAATATAATATATTATATAGTATAATATAGTATAATATATATATTATATACACATAAACAACTTTGCAAAGCGTCGTAAGAGCATTGGATAAGCCGTTTTGGCGTTGTAAAAATGAACATAGGTATGCATTGCATAGCGTTGGATAAGCCATTCGTTGTAAAATGAAGCGTTGTAAAACGAGGACTGCCTGTACATGCCCAGCCCCAGTCTACATACAAGCCCACTTCTGGACTGTGTTAGCCAAGCTTAATAATCAAAAATGAATAGACGATACCATTCTGTGACTAATGAAATGCTTTTATTCTTGCGAGCTTTCAAGATACACTGATCTCTTCTTCCAGCGATGTTACAATGGATAAAGCAAGCAAGGTTTTTTACTTAAAAACAGTGCATCCTGTAATGTATCTGACTGAATCCTATCCCCCCTCCCCCTGCAGTATGCGATTTTTTTTATGACTTAAGGCGTTAAATGGTCCCTGAATGTTAGTGATGTAAGAGTGTGTGTGTTTGTATGTAAATATACATCTATAAAGCGCCCTCAGTGTATACAGCGCTTTACAAAAGCTGTGTGTGGGAGTGTATACCAATTGTGTAGGTAGGTGTTGAAAAGTAAGAGGGTGTTGCATTACAATTAATGTGTGTAGATACTATGTGGTCCCTATTTGTATATAGGGATAGAATTACATTGTACATATGTATGTGTAAGAGACAGCTGTCTGTGCATTCATACAGTGCAGTATGTATAGACATGTTCTTAAGCACTCATGGCAAGAGAGTTCTCTTGTGTCAGGGTAGTGACTCATGAAGCTACGGTCTCGGTTTAGGCCTTCTCTAAGTGTCCCGAACAGTTTTTCTAAGATTAACTTTGTGTATGGCAACCTTCAGATCGTTCATTTTATTGCCAGTCAGAGAAATATTCGCCAACAGGACCTGCATCTGCATCACACGCGGAACAAGAGACAGTCATGTCGGCTAACATTTGTAAAGGCCTTTGTACTAACTGAATTTTGGAGTGAAATTGGTGCATTTTTGCATTGCACCTCTTTGCACCCATGCATCAAGTTCTTTTCCGCAGTAATTGCACCGTGTGCCTCAGCTTGTTTTTTGAGGAGTTGAGGAGGGGTTACATGGTGTTTAAAACCAGAGACAGAACATAAAACACAGACAGAGCTCAGTTTAGCACCTAAATATATAGGCACTGTACCGTGTATGAGTTTCACTGGATGTGCTAAAACTGAGCTCTGTCTGTGTTTTATGTTCTGTCTCTGGTTTTAAATATATATTGCCATGCTCAGTAGCACTCCTCTGTGACACTCATATGCTTATATATATGTTGTGGTTATTTTGGGGGTTCAATAGGAGCTTGTTAGGTGTCCAGTATGTTTTACAATTGTTGTTCAGCTAGTCTTGCAGATTGGAGGGTGGCAATCTCCTACCTAATTGTAGCTCACCCCCTCCCTCATTTAAATGGTTAAGGGCTCACTCCATAGCATCTTCCACTCAGGGGAACTTGCGTGCTTGCAGTATGGTTGTGACAACTCTAATACAGAGTGCTTTTCCTGGTAATGTACAGGTTAATAAAAGCTTCAATCAGACTTAGAACTTTGCAACTAATATTGACAGATTTACTATAAATCATTCTTCCTGTTATTACACAGGTTATTAAGAATTTATATTAGCGTTAGGGACCCCTGAATTGTGGTCTGCCGTGCAGTTGGCTCAGGGGCTTACAACAATTTTGGCCAAAAATGTTAAACTAAAAGACCATTTTACTTAATAGATATTTATACATATATATTTAGGCACTGTACCGTGTATGAGTTTCACTGGATGTGCTAAAACTGAGCTCTGTCTGTGTTATATGTTCTGTCTCTGGTTTTAAATATATATTGCCATGCTCAGTAGCACTCCTCTGTGAGACACATATGCTTTTATATATGTTGTGGTTATTTTGGGGGTTCAATAGGAGCTTGTTAGGTGTCCAGTAGGGGTTACATGGTGCACAGATTATATTGAGATATATCCCATTCTTCATCTCTGCCCCAGCTTGCACCTTGGGGAGAGTCAGTAGGAGGAGTTGGGGGAGTTCCATGGTGCACAGATTATAATAAGATGCATCACATTCTTAGGGTGACCATATTTATCCCGGTAAAAACCAGGACAAATTTCACGCATGGGTAGTCGTGCTCGTGATTATGCATGCGCAAACTGAGCGCCGACTGCACCATATGCGACGAGTGCCCGTCGGTCGCGTATGCGCATGCGTAGCTGGCAAGTGTCAATCACGCATGCACAACTGGCAAGCGCTGATCGCGATAGAAAACCGAGAGATTGGCCCAAAAAGTCGGGTCAGAGGCTAAACCGAGACGTCTGGTCACCCTACACATTCTGCGTCTCTGTCCCAGTGTGCACCTCCGGGGGGAGTCAGTAGGAGGAGTTGGGGGAAGTTACATGGTGGGTGCACAGATTATAATGAGATGTATCACATTCTGCGTCTCTGCCCCAGCTTGCACCTTGGGGAGAGTCAATAGGAGGAGTTGGGGGAGGAGTTACATGGCGCACAGATTATAATGAGATGTATCACATTCTGCGTCTCTGCCCCAGCTTGCACCTTGGGGAGAGTCAGTAGGAGGAGTTGGGGGCGTTACATGGTGCACAGATTATAATGAGATGTATCACATTCTGCGTCCCTGCCCCAGCTTGCACCTTGGGGAGAGTCAGTAGGAGGAGTTGGGGGGAGTTACACAGTGCACAGATTATAATGAGATGTCACATTCTGCGTCTCTGCCCCAGCTTGCACCTTGGGGAGAGTCAGTAGGAGGAGTTGGGGAGAGTTACACAGTGCACAGATTATAATGAGATGTATCACATTCTGTGTCTCTGCCCCAGCTAGCACCTTGGGGAGAGTCAGTAGGAGGAGTTAGGGGGAGTTACATGGTGCACAGATTATAATGAGATGTATCACATTCTGCGCCTCTGCCCCAGCTTGCACCTTGGGGAGAGTCAGTAGGAGGAGTTGGGGGGGAGTTACATGGTGCACATATTATAATGAGATGTATCACATTCTGCGTCTCTGCCCCAGCTTGCACCTTGGGGAGAGTCAGTAGGAGGAGTTTGGGGGAGTTACATGGCGCACAGATTATAATGAGATGTATCACATTCTGCGTCTCTGCCCCAGCTTGCACCTTGGGGAGAGTCAGTAGGAGGAGTTGGGGGAGTTACATGGCGCACAGATTATAATGAGATGTATCACATTCTGCGTCTCTGCCCCAGCTTGCACCTTGGGGAGAGTCAGTAGGAGGAGTTGGGGGGAGTTACACGGTGCACTGATTATAATGAGATGTATCACATTCTGCGCCACTTTCCTCCTTTCAATCTACGCCAAACAATCTGCCAGGTGACGTTAACTTTCTTGATCTGTGCCTGACGTAAGAAACTGAAGTTTATATATAGGTCCCAGTCTATGTCAACTTTACATTTCAAAATTCCTTTTAAATAGTTTCCCTAAAGCATCAGCCTGTTGCATTACACAAGAAGATTGTGAAGTATAGACCAAGCAAAATAGGAGACACCTCCCTTGTCCCTCGTTGGATGTCTTTGTCCCAGAAGCTGCAAACTGGAAAACCTAAGACATTGAAGATTTAATATGGGTACGATTCTTTATACCAGCCAATCACATGCAAGAACAGCAACCCCTGCAAATAATAAAAGACACCCCTTTATTTCTCTAAAATCCATAACTTCAATTCATGTCACGTTTTGATATTTACACACTCTCCTAGAAAGTGCAGCTATGAGAGGCAGGAGGGGCAGTTTTGGGGTGCCTTGCACTGAGGCGCCTTACAATGGTGTGTTCTGGGACTTTTGGTGGTAAATTTGGCTTATTCCATCGTTTTCTAGCGAGTAGTCAGTAATGCAGGTATGAAGTCCACAACCCATTATTAGATTGCAAGCTCTTTGGGGCAGAGTCTCTGTTATCCTTACCATTCATCTGTTGCACTTATTCCCATTGTTTACATGTATATCATTTAACTCCAGATGTAATGTTGCAAAGCACTGCGTCTGTGGCTGGTGCTATATGAATACAATGATCCATTACTAAAGTTCGTCAGCGTCCACCGAGAAAATGATAGCAGGATATCTATACTGCTTTGAACAAGCAATCAAGCCAAGAGGACACAAAGAACTTTAAATTCGCAGCTGGATTTAATCTGAACCCCTTCAGTGTACATCTGCGTCACCCCAAAAGGCGGACAGCCTTTGGCGCAGGTGAAGGGCAGCCAAAGAGTGTGAGCCATTTGCTGCCGTTCGCTGATGTTTGATGATGTTAAAGCTGCTCTATTTCAATCTGAAACTCACCAGCCCTTTTATCCCCTGTACCCAATTTTCCAACTCTATCTGTCCATGAATTGCCTGGGAATTGACTGTGAAACATTTTATGAATAAATAAAGTGAACGGTTCCTGAAGAATGAAACAATTAGAGACGTGTTCAACTTTCACAGATCACGAAGCTCACCTTTCTTTTTCTGGGGGGGGGGTGGGGGGGAGGGGATCATAAACTATTTTAATAGAGTTCCCATTGATTTATATAGACCATCCAACATCGGCAAATGTAGGTAGAGTACACCTTAGTTCCTCTGTCAATGCGAGATACAGGAGCTTACTAGGAAGTGAGCGCCTCCTATAAAGGCAGCTTATTTAATGCAAAGATCAGATCAACGATAAAACGCATGCATTTTTTCGGATTTATTTCTATATACATAAAAGTAGAGAAAAC
Source organism: Ascaphus truei (assembly GCF_040206685.1). Classification (NCBI taxonomy): domain Eukaryota; kingdom Metazoa; phylum Chordata; class Amphibia; order Anura; family Ascaphidae; genus Ascaphus; species Ascaphus truei. Next base: position 28,464,819 of record NC_134499.1, read on the forward strand.
TACCCGATATCCTGCCGATCATTTATGAAATCAGTCACTTATTTTCAAGCTGCTGTAATTAGCTGAAGGCTACGAGTATCAAACCAATAAGAGACGGGCATTGGAGGGCACCACGACTCTCACACACAGGCAGATAGGGACACCTGGTTTTAATAGATACAGGACATAAAAAATAGATACTGTAGCTGCGAAAAAGGCTGCAGTTGGAGGTTATGCTTATATACCTCCCAAAACACTCGATCCAATAAAGGCTGTAAAAAATATATATCCAACGTAGAATGAAAGGTGGAGACATTGTCAAGGTCAAACGTCACTTTGCATTGTCTTTGCATGTTTGTGTGTGGGCTGCCCACATGTCCTTGAAGTCGAAGGTGGCGCCTGTCATTCTCTGAAAGATGTCTTTAATGTCATTGCAGGTTGTCTCAAAGTGGGTGGTGGCATCATAAGATCGAGAGATAAAGATCTGCAGAAAAACAAGCAAAACAAAAAGTCTCATTCATTGTTCTGCTGGATGTGCACACAAACCGAAAGGTCGCCCCTACACTCCGCCCCTCGGGGAAGTCACAATTACTCAGTGTATCAACTGGACGTTGTATTTGTTATATACAGTGTTCGACAAACCTATACATTTGCACGCCCCGGGCGAGCTCCTATAGGCCCAAGCAGCACACGTGTGGTACTAGGTGGCGAGTAGACTTTTTTGTTCGGCGAGTAGATTTTTGGGTGATTTGTCTACCACTGGTTATATATATATATATATCATTTACTATTTTACCTTTTGCATCCAACTAGGTGTCTTCTCCAAAAATACTGGACACAATGGTGAAAGGTGCGATGCGTTCAAAACACACCCCCCCCCCCCACCTCACCTCTCTCCGCTCCATGCTGTTTCCTCCTCTCCTTGGCCCCACCCCCAGGCTCCTGACACCTCCTCTTGATTGGCTCCATTACCCAGCAGCAGCCAATCATGATGGAAGAAGCTGCCCAGCCCCCTGGCTGCAGCCCTGCTCTCTCCCTGCTCAGGGAAATTCTACAGCCTCCCCCAAGCCGGTCAGGTCACTATGTGCAGAGAGGTAATACCGGTATACACACACATGTCCAGTATTATCTCTAATGTATTACTGGACAGTCTGGTTCAATACTGGACACCTGGCAACCCTACCAACAGAAGAAGGTTTGTATTGTTGATCAAGCATGATGGACTGTATTTACTAAGAAGTGTTTCTCCATAAGACACCATCCATGCTGGAAGACATCTTACGGCCTATTAAATGGGACGGAAAAGGCCATAGTTACTAAACCTGGAAGGTGTTTCATGGAGTAACCCAGCTTAGTACATTTGGGCCAGATAGGATTGCATTGCAGGCCTTTGTGGCATTGAAGAAGTTAATGCAGCAATATCTAAACCACTAAAACGGCTTGTTACTTCGCTGCTTGTTACACTCCGGTGTGTGTATGGTTGCCTCACCTGGTTCTTTGTGCCGTCGTGCTTTGGGACGTACTGATCCGCTATGGTCACGAACCTGGAAAAATGGAAACCAGAGAGATTTAAAAAAATCAACGGCAGCGCTTTTGGGGAAGACACTTCCTGAGACTCGGGTGAGGGGGGGGGGGAGGAGCAGCTACATAGCGTGCTGAGGTGTACACGGTGACCCCAATAGGCAGAGAAAGAGGTTCAAGTTACATTTGAATACTTTGGGGAGCGGATAGTTAAACTGAACTTCAGTGACTGAAAAAAATAAATAAAAATAATGTGCCATTAATACCACTTTGACTTTACATCTATAATCAAGGGGTGGGTGCTGCAGCGACTTCCATGATGCAGCAATGAGGAGAGAGTTATAAAGCAGCAGTGGTAAATTCAACCATGCTGGACCGGAGCCCCGCAGACGTTTCACAACCTTCCACAAAAGTGGAGTTTTCTCCGAACTATGAAACCACTGGTGGTATCAACATGAAGTGAGTGTCACAATCAAAATACAGGGAGTCTGACAGTCAAGGGTTAGAAAATACAATGTTACACAAGCCAGACTTATTCTGTACTTTGCTCTCATGTGTGTTATCATTAACACCACTCCGATTCTTTGTCCCTCATGCCTGGGGGAAAGAAGTGGATCCACTGACTAAGGTCCATTTCTAGCCAATACTTCTTGTCTCCCCACTCTGTTGTCACAGAATATCGCTTCCCAACCCAGAGATAATAGATAATATTAATGCTGGATCTGAGCCGAGGTTTCACATCTCCCTTTCATGGCTCGTACCAGGAAAAGTGACTCATCGTGGCTATTTCCTGCATTCCTGCGAAATTCGAGGAAATTTGCTGCCCACATCGGTGTTGGAAAAAAAACAAAAAAAACAATGACCTTCTAAGATGCAACATTAATCTGTCAGTGAAGGGAGCGTCCCCAGACGTCACATACTGAGCCATAACCTTTTGTACTTCTTTCAAAGAACAAATGTTTGATCATACGCCTGCTTTACAAATTAAGGAAGGGCCATGAGTGGTCTTGTTTAAGGGTCCAACTGTAAATCAAGAAAGATGAGCAATAAAAAGTCAAATAAATGTTCAACGGGTAGATGGAATCTGTTACAGCGCTGCAGGGAGATCATCGTCAAAGGCTCAAATGGTCACAATAGTATACATATATACTATACACATAGAAAAATCTAATACCGTCTATACAGTATCAACATATTACATAGTTACATAGGAGATGAGGTTGAAAAAAGACGTAGGTCCATCAAGTTCAACCTATGCTAAATTTAGACAACAGATACTTTATCCTATATCTATACTTACTTATTGATCCAGAGTGCAACATGAAGGTAAAATAAACCTTACCACGAGTCATACAAGAATAGGCCGACAGTGTCTCCAACTTCAGCCACTTTCAACTTACTCCCATTTAACCATATTTGGCAACAGAAGAAAGCTACAGGTCACCATTAACCCATTCAGTGCTAGAAGGCTATGCAACACATTGCAGAGTACTGAGCAGCTTCACAAGGGTCTCAGTAGAAAATCCTTCAAGCATTGAGAAGGTTCATGATAAGAATGTTAATGCTGACTTAGGCCATTTAATGCAATTGTGTTGTTCTGAAATTGTACTTTCTCTGCGGTTCCCTTAATTTTTTTGTTTAGTGCTGTATTTTGGGCAGTGTTTTCTGTCTAAGGTTATTTGAAGGACAGAGAGTCAGGGAAGGGGCAGCTTGGTTATCCACTTGTCATTGTCAACCGTCTCCAGTGGTGGCACCTATGCACCGTCATCCTTATTCCACCTCACTGGTTGTATCCATGAGACATGTCACCATCAGTTTACCCCAGTAGTAGCATCCATGCAAACAGGGCATTATCATCACCTCTCCTATGCTGGAAGACATTCTTCTGCTTACTTTTGGTCAACAGGTTCGAGAAGCTCCAGAGCAGGCTGGATCTCTTTCTCTGGGTTCTCAGTTTCTACGGTCGTGCTAATTATAGCCACATACTTTCCGTCTGATGCCACGCAGTGTGAGCAGGAGACCATGCAGACGTAGATATCTGAGCAGAGGAGAAATATATGATAGATTGCGGCTACAGGCATCAGCAGTTATAGAAATGCATATTCATTCGTGGCGGGGGAGAGACCGGCTCTTATCTGAAAGTTCTATTAGTGAGGATGGGAAGTTAGAATGAGAAAGGGGTCACAGGAGTAGTTGTATTATACATTATTTATAGTCAATAAAAAATACTGCTTGTGGCACATTTGCTTGACTCAGGCAAGTCTGAACCCTGTCTTTCAACATTATCGCTTCCACTGCAGCCAGGGATTCTGGGAAATGACATGCAAATGTTTCTCTTTAATTCTTATCCATTTTAAAGCTGCAGTTCAGTCAATAATCTGCATGTGTGTTTTTTTAATAAATCAGTTCTGTAGTAAGAAAAAATACTTTTAGCATTTTCTGTTTTTAAAAATACAACTTTGAAAGACCAATTTTCTTGTATTCTATTTTAACAGCCATTTGCTAAGGCACTGCCCCTTCATGTCCTGTCACAAGCCCTGCACACCCCTTTGTCAGCCCTGCCCTCCCTCTAGCACATGTCAGTGCAGGAGTGCTCATGAATATTCATGAGCTTCCACTGAGTGACAGAAGCAGAAGAAAAACATATGCCAGCTCTAATGATGTCACCAAATTTCGCCGATCAATACATGGAGAACGAATTGACCTGCAGCTATACAGTTCTTTAGGTAATTAGAGATAGCACACATGAAACTATTGAAGTAAAAAAATTAATTAAAGAAAAAAAAAAAAAAAGACTGAACTGCAGCTTTAAGGCTGCGCTTATAGTGCCGGCGACGCGATGTCGCCCGAAAACAAATGCATTGTTGACAACGCGTGCGCTTATAGTAAGCACAACGGCGACGGGGCGACGTGATTTTTTGAAGCCAGCAATATTTGATTTTTCAGGGGCTGTCGCCTCATGTGACAGCCCCTGAACCAATCAATGGCCTGGTCGCCCGCGCCGCCGCAAAGCGAAATACAACTTTTGCTAGCGGCGATGGCAACAGGTGACGTCACGCGTCGCCGTCGCGGGCACTATACGCGCGGCCTAACATGGATCCCTATGAGCTTATGCCTGCCGCATTACACAGCCCGGGTTAAAGAAGTGCAGAGCCAGTAAACCTATTCACAGACAGCTATCTCGACCTATTGGGTCTCATCAGTACGAGGTTGGTTGTTGGCTATGCAACGTGAAGCTGGTACGTGGGTATAACCAGACATTATTTATAAGAAGCCACCATATTCAGCGGTGCAGGACAACAGGGATGTAAGACATTAACAAGTAAGAGAATAACAGCACGCTGGTACAATTAGCTCCCTGAAACAAGGAGCTGACAATCTAAAAAGGAGAATAGAGGTCAGTGTTTTCTAAAGGCTGATGGAGAAGAGATCGTGGGCAGAATGGAGAGGGGACGTGGGGAAGTATTTGAAGACGAGGTCGGAGATGTACAGTATGGAGGAGGAGTGTAGGGGGCTGCATACACATGGATTACAAGATCGGTTTAGAATCGGATATCCAAACTATTTTTGTAATTCTGTAATACTTCAAAACGGCCACAGGGTCCAATTCAAACAGTGGGAAAATCCAACTCTGAAGCACAACTTCTGCCTACGATGGGTGGATGTTACGGCAGAGAGCGGGCTGCTTGTAATTTCCAGTCGGGTTAGAACTCTCCCTCTTTAACACGTCTGTGCATGAATTACCAAACCACCATTAATTCCACAGTTCTAACTCTGCTTGCAAACCCACTTACCCAAATGTAGGTGTTACAATGGGCGACCTTCGAGCCTAGAATGAGTTAGAGGTCCTAAGCAGAGCTATTCGGCGAGGAGAAAATCCGGGAAAATGTTTAATAAGCCAAAATTCCCGGAGTTTATAACTAATTTAAAAATTCATGTATACAGTGTGACCAGCCGTATCGTTTTTTTGCCGTTTGTCCCGGGTCCCGTCTTTTCTGGCCACTGTCCCGGTTTTACTCTGCTCCGGCCGCGCATGTGTGATAGGTGCTTGTCGTCTGCGTATGTGCATGCCAGCAAGCTCCGATCGTGCATGCGCACGAGCAGTCAGCAAGTGCTGATCGCGCATGGGCATAAGCGTCCAGCTAGCGCCTATCGCGCATGCGCAGTCGGTGCTCGCCATTCACACATGCACAATCAGCACTCGTCGTTCTCGACTGTGCATGCGCGAAATTTGTAACGGTTTTTGCCTGGACAAATATGGTCACTCTACATGTGTAGGATGTAACAATATGTTTCTCTCCATCACGCGGTCTTAATTCACTGTATATGTCAATTTACAATAAAGATTTTTTTTTTTAAAACAGTTCTATTCTTCACGTGACGGTGGTTTTTTTCCCTGCCCCACCTGACTTCCTGTTGACCTGCATCTGGGGTATGATGATTTGGCAAGAGGTGCACTCGTTGGTGTTTCTGATTGGATGGCTGAGGATGCAGATGACTCTTATCACCTGTCCGGTCTTCTTGACTTGATCTGGAACATAACTGGGGTCACAGATTAACTGTTTACAGTGAGCAATCTGGAACGAGAGAGAGAAGATCTCTTAGACTGACCCAAAGGCAGAAGAGTCCCCCACTTGACAACACATTATAACACAGTCTAATAAAGGGACTTTAATGGTCTTAAAAGCTTACAATTCTCTTGGAACATCAGTTAACCCTTGAAAAGTGTCACTGTTATGCTACATATTTTTTACATGCACATATAATATATATTTATCTCATCATTATTTCAGCCCTTGTCGATCCAATGCTGGATAAAAGGCCTCCCCAATGAAGTCCCGGGTACTGCGTATATATGTATATATTTTGGTGGTTATTCTTCAGGTTGACACAGTACCACACTCCAATTGCTGAGTTTGCAGGACCGTGTACCACTTACGTACCAACAGTAACTCCTACAATCAGGGTTGCCGACAGCGGGGGAGAGCCGGACAAGTGTCCCAGGCCCGGTGGCTGTGGGGGGCCCTGCTGACCGGCGCTGGAACTTCTGTATCCCACTGCCGGGCCCTGGCTCCTGGCTCTCCCCAGCTGCTGCATCTTCCCATGCCGGAAGCTGATCCTGACTTCCGGCGTGCACGGTGAGAGAGAAGATGGCATGGGAAGAGGGGGCAGCAGCTTAGGCAAGCCGGGGCTCCGCAGACGGCAACCAGAGTCCCAGTGGCAGCAACCAGAGGCCTGGCAATTGGGCTCGGCCTCTGGTTCCTGCCGCCAGTCCTCTGGCTCTACCCAGCTGCTGCCTCTTCCCACGCTGTCCTCTCTCTCCTGCCGATGCGCGCCGGAAGCTGGGTGCACCCGGAAGTCAGGCACAGCATCCGGCACACCGGCGGGAGGGAGAGGCTGGTGTGGGAAGAGGCCGCAGCTGGGGAGAGCCGGGGCCCGGTGGCAACCACAGGTAAGTGAGGGGGGAATGGTGTGTGTGATGGGAGGGGGGTGAATGTATTTGTATGAGGGGAGGGGTTATATTTGGGGGGTAATTGTATTGGGGTGGTGGTAATTTGTATCTGAGTGTGTGACGGGGTAGATTTGGATGCTTTGAATAAAGGTTACGCCCGCCATTACCCCTACCTGTCAATAATACATCTATTAAATATAGATCATATATGTGTTGTGTAGCCCCAGTTCCAGCACTTCAGGGACCAGGGGTTAACTCTGTACTCAGGAGAAATGTTGCTAGTTCAGGTTAACCTTCCCATGTACCTCTTTTTATGTAAAATTCCTGCATGTTGCATTTTCTGCGGGCCGGGGGCGGGCCAGTGATGTCACGGAGCTGGTTCGCCCTCATTGGGCGAACCGCTCACGTGACCGGCCCTGTGCTCCGGCAAGCGGGGAAATTTTAAATTTCCCTAAGACCTACGCTTCCGCGCGCTTGCAGAAGCGTAGGCGAGCCCCTACTAAAGCTGCTCTAATTGCGGCTGTATGGGCTCAGTGCCGAGCGGAAGCGCGCCTCAGCGCGCCTCCGCCAGCAAGCAATAACCATGGACGAGGCCTTAGAGTTCCAGTGCTGGTGCCAGGCCTGAAGGCCAGTTCCTGTGAGACACTGCATGGGGAAATCTCCTAACGGGGTTCCCTGCACCTAGACCTGCAGGGTGTTCCTCAGTTACCCCAGTTGGGAGTGTGTGTTTTAGGTCTGTGAACAGTTGTGGTTATTATTTTTCCAATATATTCATTTTTATTAACTCTGTTGTTCTGTCTGGCGAGCTGGTCCCTAGTATGTTAGTCCTTGTCCCCCGTGACAGGGGGTGGTGGTAATTTGTAACTTGTGGGGACTCGGGTGGGAGGGTGTTTGCATCTGAAGGGGGTGCAGTGTGTCTGTACTGGGAGGGGGTATTGTCTGTGTATTGGGGGGGTTGTGTGGGCAGTGGGAGGGAGGGGAAATGGTGTGTCTGGCCGGGGGGAGGAGAGGAAATATGTGTGAGGAAAGGGGATTGAGTGAGAGCGGGGAGAGAAAGACGGTTTGAAAGGGGAGGGCTCAGAAAGCCGCCAACACGGGGTGGGAAGGGGCGCCGACATGGGCGGGGGGCCCTGGGCAAAACTCTAGTCCTGGGCCCCAGGAAAACGTTCGGGCGGCCGTCGTGCCTGCAATACAGGCTCAGGGTTCTTAAAAACTGATCCTAAACAGTGATGGCACCCGGTGCCAAACCACCTGAAGCTGTGTATGATTTCAGTGGGGCTTTTAATAGGGGCGCTCAGAACGAATCCCGTGGGTAGTTGAGTGGAGGAGATAATGGACACAGGGATGATGGAGGCATAGAGAAATATCTGAACACATCGCTCACCTCCCCCTCCGACTTCACTCCAACCACCTGTCCCTTCTCCATGAGAATCTCATTCACAGGCTTGTTCAACATGTAGATCCCACCATAAAGAGAACTCAGCCTGAGAAGGAAACCAGGACCGGTGAATGGCTGCATGGTCACAGGTGCCGCTCAATAACAAATAACACATTGTAAGGTCTACATGGCAGGGATTTATGCCTAAAACAGTTTGTTTGCAGTGTTGTGTACTCTGTAGCCCTACGTCAGAGGGAAATATGAAGTCCCGCTTAGCAACACATATTGGAGTAGATAATAACTACTTGGTTATATATGTTCTCTGGCATTTTTATATATTTAAGCTTTTATTTATTTATTTATTTACACTGAAAAGCCAAACTTGGAATATCAAAATAAAAAATACCCCCCAATTAAACAACACATACTGCTTTAAAGCTGCAGACCAAGCAATATCCTACATGTGTGGGGTATTTTTCAGAATAAATCCATTCTGTACTTTGAGAAAACACTTGTAGCTATTTGTTTTCCTAAAAAATGACGGAATGACATTTTTAATGTATTATAATGTAACAGGCATTTTGTAGTTTCTATAGCAACCATTTTCAAAGTCACACCGACTGCAGAATACTCCTCTGCAGCCATTATTTAGCGAACCCCTGAGCCGAATATTCACCGATCGATCACAGTAGAACGGATCAATCGACAACTTCGCTTATTACTTATCATTGTGTGGATTGTATTGATGCACATATTAAAGGGGGGGAAAAAACTAATTAAAAAAACAGCATCTTGGACTGCTGCTTTAACCCTTGACGTACCCAGTTCCAGGTTCTCACCTTGCAAATCCTTGTGGCAACTCTCCCAGTCCATACAAGGGGTACAGATAGGGGCTCTTGCTGTATTTTGCCAGGGATTCACAGTACAGTTTGATTCGGTTAATGGTCTCCAAACAGGGCAGGTCCAAGTAGCTAGGACAAGAAGTCAGATTGTTACTGCCGCCACGTTCCGTGATGTAAGCCCAGTACCACTCATTTCTGAATGCACATCAAGAAATTATGCGCTAACCGGGTATCAGAGACGCAGCCGCACACAATTATTTCTCCTGTGGGGCATTTTTAAGTGACGATTTTACCAGTTTGCAGCAGAATCCACACAGCACCCAGTATTTCACACCACACCCTCCTACATCAGTTAAGATGCTATAACTTCACCCGGGAATGTCAGCTTCCACTTACTCATCTGTTTTGTATAAGGCCACAGCGTGTCCAGTGAAAGCCATGACCTCCGGCCCCAGGTCAAACCTTCTGTACACCTCCCGCATGGTCATCTTCCTGGGATCGATGTCCTGGTGTGTCTTGGCATCGTACTCGCTGAAGTTAACCACAAAGAGCAGGAACTTGCGGAAACGACGCTTTTCAAATATCCCCATCAGGTCTGTGGTCACATAAGACAAGCCAAGAATGGAGCAGTGCAACGTCAGTGGAAGACAGAGGACCCGCACATCTAGGAGAGCTTGGGTCCTGATGATGGTCCAATGTGTGACCCGAAACATCGGCATAAAATTTTCTCATTCACAGGTCTGAACACCTGCTCAAAGATACAACACACACACACAACTCCCAATGTGCCACTATTATTCTTTGTACTACGTGAAAGTGTATGGGAAGGCGTGGCACATTGGTTATGTCACTGCCTTTGAGGTGGGAGAGCGCAGTTTAAGAAGCAGAACCCAAGCTCCCCTTGACACGATGCAGAAGCTTTGTCTATTTGTACACTGAGCACTTCAATAAGACTCACCAGAGGTCAACGCTTCCTCTTCTGTGCAGGGGACTTTGTGAATCTTCCCCGCTTTGTACACGTAACTCCCGTCAACGACCTTGAAATCCATATATCGAGTCACTTCTGTGTACAAAAGCATCTTCACCAGCTGTCCTAACAACAGCATGAAGAGGCATGAAGGCAGTGAGTTATGTATATGTATGTATGTAAAATCTTTATTTATATACCACCATCCATGTACATAGCGCGTCACAGCAGTGATAGATGTGACATAATAATATAACACATCATGGGAACAAGTGCTTCAGACATGACAGTAACAACAGGAAAAGAGGTCCGTGCCCCGAAGAGTTTACAATCTAAGTTATATGATGTTAACTGAAAATCTTAACTTTATACCCCATGGATTCATGTTTTATAGCAGGTGACTCAAGAAAAGGGTCCACAGGAGTCCATGGGTCACCCCGGACCATTTATTCTCTAACTAACATGCAATTAACTAATTAAACTAGATCTATCCATTAGGCGACTTGCCTTCATCCAAAATATGTTTTTTTTAAAGGGCCAGGGATCCACTGTATCAATGTGTGCAGGTGCAGTGCCACTTATTTATAAAGCTACCGGATTTAGGGAATGCTTATCTGGAACACGTTGACATTATATAGGAACTATTCCTATTCCCCCCTCTCTTGCCTTTCCCTCCTTTGAGGTTCACACTGTCCAGATCTTCTCTCCTCTCCCTGTTCATGTGGCGGTCATGTATCACCCACCTACCTCTACTCATCCCCCTTCTGCCTTTCTCTCTCACTTTGAATCCTGGCTCTCTTTCTTCCTCTCCTCAGACTCCCCTGTTCTTCTCCTTGGGGACTTCAATTGCCACATTGATGACCCCTCTCTCCCTTGGGCTTCCCGCTTTCTTTCTCTAACCTCTTCTTTTGGCCTTCAACAGTGGACTGCAGCCAGCACCCACAAGGATGGCCACTACTTAGACCTGGTTTTCACTAAAAACTTCTCTCTCTCTGATTTCTCCATTTCCCCTTTTCCTCACTCTGACCATCACCTCATCTCATTCTCTCTATCTCGCTTCTCAACTTCTCCACCTCCATCTACACCCCGGTTCTGCAGAAACCTGCGCTCTATTCACTTACCTGACTTTGAGTCCACGTTACACTCCTCCCTCTCCTCTCTCAGATCTGCTACAGACCCTGACAAACTGGTCAGGAACTACAACTCTGCCTTGTCCTCCTCTCTTGATCTACATGCCCCGCTTTCTCTCTGCCGCACTCGCCCTTTTAACCCTAGACCCTGGTTAAATTCCCACACGCGCATGCTGCGTTCCTCCACTCGTTCCTCTGAACGCCTCTGGAGGAAATCTCATACTCTCGCAGACTTCCTTCACTACAAATTTATGCTATCCTGTTTCAACTCTGCCCTCTCGCAAGCTAAACAAGCCTACTTTTCTTCACTAATCAACATGCACAAGTCTAACCCACGCCGACTGTTCTCTGTCTTTGATACTCTACTCAAACCACCCTCCGCTGCCTCTCCTTCCTCCATCTCCGCTCAGGACTTTGCTGACTATTTTAAGGAAAAGGTGGAATCCATACGTCAGAACATCCCCTCTGTTTCTTCCTCCCATCCTACACCTCTTCCTAACTCTCCTCCTGCCTTCCTTGACTCTTTTTCCACTGTCTCAGAGGAGGATGTGTCGCTGTTGATCGCCTCTTCTCCCTCTACCACTTGCCCTCTTGACCCCATTCCCTCCCATCTCCTAAAACCTCTTGCTCCTACTATAATCCCTACGCTCACGCACATTTTTAACTCCTCCCTCTGCTCTGGAACCTTTCCATCCTCCTTCAAACATGCAACAGTCATACCATTACTCAAAAACAGCAAGCTTGACCCTACCTGTCTTTCTAACTATCGGCCTGTCTCCCTCCTGCCTTTTGCCTCTAAACTACTTGAACGTCTTGTATTCGCTCGCTTGCTCCATTTTCTCAACACCTATTCTCTCCTAGACCCTCTACAATCTGGCTTCCGTACTGCTCACTCCACGGAAACAGCCCTCACTAAAATAACTGACGACCTCCATGCTGCCAAAGACAGAGGTCATTACACTCTGCTCATATTACTCGACCTCTCTGCAGCATTTGACACCGTGGACCACCCTCTTCTCCTTCACATTCTCCATACTCTTGGCATTCGGAACAAAGCTCTATCCTGGATCTCATCCTACCTCTCCCATCGTACTTTCAGTGTCTCTTCTGCTAATACCTCCTCCTCCTCTATTGATCTCTCTGTGGGGGTACCCCAGGGCTCTGTCCTGGGACCTCTTCTCTTTTCTCTGTATACACTCTCTCTAGGTGACCTAATAACATCTTTTGGGTTTAATTATCACCTCTATGCTGACGACACACAAATATATTTCTCAACACCCGACCTTACACCTACTGTACAAACCAAAGTTTCTGAATGTCTCTCTGCTATATCATCCTGGATGGCCCTCCGCCGCCTTAAACTCAACATGGCTAAAACAGAGCTCCTCATACTTCCTCCCAAACCTGGCCCTACTACCTCCTTCCACATTACTGTTGGAACTACGATCATTCACCCAGTAGCCCAAGCACGCTGCCTTGGGGTCACACTCGACTCCTCTCTCACATTTGCCCCTCACATTCAAAACATTTCTAAAACCTGTCGCTTTTTCCTCCGCAATATAACAAAGATACGCCCTTTCCTCTGTTGCTCGACTGCTAAAACTCTGACTCAGGCCCTCATTCTCTCCCGTCTTGATTACTGTAACCTCCTGCTGTCCGGCCTTCCTGCCTCTCACCTGTCTCCCCTACAATCTATCCTTAACGCTGCTGCCAGAATCACTCTACTCTTTCCTAGATCTGTCTCAGCATCTCCCCTCATGAAATCCCTCTCCTGGCTTCCGATCAAATCCCGCATCTCACACTCCATTCTTCTCCTCACTTTTAAAGCTTTACACTCTTCTGCCCCTCCTTACATCTCAGCCCTAATTTCTCGTTATGCACCATCCAGACTCTTGCGTTCTTCTCAAGGATGTCTTCTTTCTACCCCCTTTGTATCTAAAGCCCTCTCCCGCCTTAAACCTTTTTCATTGACTGCCCCTCACCTCTGGAATGCCCTTCCCCTCAGTACCCGACTAGCACCCTCTCTATCCACCTTTAAGACCCACCTTAAGACACACTTGCTTAAAGAAGCATATGAATAGGACTGTGGCTATTCTGAACACATGGCACATAAAGCTTGGCCCCCTGCAGATGCACTTACCAGAACTCCCTCCTACTGTCTCTGTACGTTCTCCCTACCTACCAATTAAACTGTAAGCTCCTCGGAGCAGGGACTCCTCTTCCTTAATGTTACTTTTATGTCTAAAGCACTTATTCCCATGATCTGTTATTTATATTATCTGTTATTTATTGGATTACCACATGTATTACTGCTGTGAAGCGCTATGTACATTAATGGCGCTATATAAATAAAGACATACAATACAATACAATACAATATAGCAATATACCGGAAATTGAGTAGGGGGTCTGTTCTAAAAATGTAATCTGTAATACTTTAATCGAAAAAAACAGTTTGGGTGATTTTTACATTTTTATGTTATTCTTTACATGGCATATATATATATATTTTTACTCACCATAACTTAACTCAGTATTATGGTATAGCCTATCCCATAGCCTCTTTGCATACCAGTTAAAATCAACCCCACACTGATGAGACCCATTAAGGTCGAAACAGCTGTCTGTGGGTGGTTTTCTGGGTATGCACCTTAACCCTGGCTGTGCTCAAAGCTGTGACCATGCAGCAAGCTTAAGCCTATAGGGAACCATGTTAAAAATGGTTTTTGAGGCAAAAAGTGACACTGTGTGCTCATTTGCATGTTATTTCCCAGAATCCCTTGCTGCAGTGGAAGTGCTGTATGCTGGGTGATAATGGGGAAAGGCAGGGTTGCAGACCTGCCTAAGACATGCAGATGAGCATACAGTTGTATTTGTATATATATATATATATATATATATATATATATATATATATATATATATATATATATATATATATATATATACACACACATATACAGGCATACCCCGGTTTAAGGATGCTCACTTTAAGTACACTCGCGAGTAAGGACATATTTTCAATAGCACCATACCCCTGTGTCCGTACGCTTGCTGAGTACTGACACTTATTCTGCCCTACAGACCGCCGGTGTAGTGACGCGCTGATTCCCCTCACCCAATAGGCAAACGGCAGCTCGCGCATGACCCTTTCAGCACGTCCTGAACAGCAATACCGGCTCCCTACCTGTACCGAAGCATCGATAAGTGGGAAAAAGGTAGTGCTTCACTTTAAGTACATTTTCGCTTTACATACATGCTCTGGACCCATTGCGTACGTTAATGCGGGGTATGCCTGTGTGTGTGTGTGTGTATATATATATATATATATATATATATATATATATATATATATATATATATATATATATATATATATATATATATATATATATATATATATTTATACACATACATACATATATATATATACATACACACATACATACACACACTGACCACAGTAATAAAATATTTTTACAGCTAAGTTACAATCCCAAGTCTTAATGATGTTTCTGTCACCCAGAAAGGTGCATGCACGTCCCACATATTAAATAATCATTGCGGTTTTCTTACCATTGGCCATAAGGAACTTGGGTATTAGATCCACATTCCATTCTCGGCCTCTCCCCAATGGAGATATACACTATTAGTTTATGTTCATGGTTGTGCCTCTGGCATTAAGTCATCGTTGGTCTCTTCATCTGTTATGTTGTGTTATTTGTGATTCCTTTACTATATTGCTCTATTATCTATACCAATTGTTGGATATATTCAGATGCATTATGCATTTGATTGTGTTATATGCATATGTATAATGTATATTGTGATTTCTAGTCATCCCTCTGAATCTCTCTTTCCCTTTATTATACCATAACTATTTCTCCTATGGTCATTTCCTCTAAAAAATTTGAATTTTGTCTATATGGATGTAATCTTTATCCATTTGCGCATTTCATTCCCCTATAACTACAGGCATATGTATGTTTAATATAAAATATATGTGTATATGTTAATTATAATCTCTATTGCATTTATTACTGCATTTTATCATTATTTTATGGTATTCTAATGCAATTGTTCTCTTTCAGCAGTGAAAGGAGTTAATAATGAAACTCAATAATGAAACTTACTCCAATGCTTTCAATTATCTAATTAACTATGTCTAGCTTTGATTGGCTGATACCCATATAAATTACGATTGCAACCTTTGTGTTTTTATACCCCCTGACGAAGTCTTAAGGACGAAACCCGTAGGGAGTTTTCTGAGCCAATACATTTGTATTTTATGTACTTTTGTGCACTCTGACATATTTGTCAATATCGGACTATTTTCCGGAGAGATCTGCATGTCATATTGGATCCTAAACAGCTCCGCAAGAGACTACCCAAGATTCTCTGCTGCCCAAGAGCTCCCGCTGACGTCACAACTCTCGCGAGACTGTAACGAGAAAGTACTTGGTACACAGAGGCCACGCAGCTATCGACATCTGCGGCACACGGTGGAGCCCAAGTTTGTACCCTACCTTCCCGGTGATCGTTGGCGATTGAGTTTTACTCATACATGCTTTTAATCCTGTTACGTTTGTGAGTGCGCAATTTATACCCTTTCAGATCCATATAAATTTTTCATACTTACTACACCATGAGTGCGCCTGTTGTTTTCTTGTTTTTTTCATATATATATATATATATATATATATATATATATATATATATATATATATATATATATATATATATATATATATTTATACACACACATACATATATATATATATACACATATACACATACATACACACACTGACCACAGTAATAAAATATTTTTACAGCTAAGTTACAATCCCAAGTCTTAATGATGTTTCTGTCACCCAGAAAGGTGCATGCACGTCCCACATATTAAATAATCATTGCGGTTTTCTTACCATTGGCCATAAGGAACTTGGGTATTAGATCCACATTCCATTCTCGGCCTCTCCCCATTGGCTCTGGAGGTCCAATAACATGAAACCTTCGATAGAGCTGAAGAAACAGATGGAAAAGGTAACTTGTGTTCCAGGTAAACAGTAGCCACTACTGTAAAGCACATTTAAACAGAGGAGGCACTATGGTATAAGCAAACTAAGCAGATGCTAAATGCCTCATTCATTGCAACGTCCCAACTATTTGAATAATGTTTAACTTGGTTTTATCTCAGAACTCTTAAATATAATTGATTTGGGTTCTTGGACATTGATATTTATCGGGTATGATGAGTGGGGCCGTTGGTGAAAAAAAGGGGCATTACTAATTAGCCCTGAGTAAGGCAACAAAATATATATTTTTTTGTGATTTGTTAAATATCACATTTTTCACGACACTAGGAAAAACTTCTGTCTATTTGTGCACTAAGCACATACATTAAACTCATCAAGGCTTCCTCTGCTGTGCCAGACACTCTATGGAACATCTGCTTACTGTATGTGTAGAAATGGTAAAATAACGTGGGTTTTGGAAACAGTTGGAAGAGAGATATGTGGATGGAGAGCTACCAAATGTATCCTTGCTTAGGGACCCCAAAAATCTATCACCGTCATGGGTTTCAACACTGACACTAAGACAGACATTTAAGATAACTAATGCAACACCAATTTAGTCGAAGTTTGACCAACAGTAGTCAGGACCTCACCTCTTCTAGAGGAGTGATGGAAGCACTCTCACCTCCGTAGTAATCATTACGGTCTATGTGCAGAACCTTTTTGCCATTCACCGACATGATTCCGGACAAGACGCATTCCTGAAAACGTTCCGAAAAAAACCCCGCAAATGTTTACATTTTTTGCAGAAGCAAAAGATAAAGACCAATGATTCCCAAGCAGTGTTATTCCACAAGACAGCAGTAGAATGGGATGAAAAACAGATGATTCCTGATGAAGCGTTTTGCGCGAAACGCGTTGTGTGATGCCTTCTAGAGGTTATTTTTGTATGATCCATTAAACTTTGATTTTTTTGATGAGTGAGCCCCCTCTGGATCCATTTTTACTTTGGATAGTGCACTGTTTTTCATCCCATTCTACTGCTGTTCTACTCTGCGGATGCACATCACTGGACCCCCAAAGGATTCATTGGTTATCCACTAATAGTGAGTTTTTTTCTTATGCTAATATTATTGCAATAATTTAAAAAAAAAAATTGTGTTATGAAATTCGCCTGCTTGGATTGCCTCTTTAAGAAGGTCCACTCTGTTGAACCAAAACATTGGATAAATAAATAGTCACCACTTAACCACTATTTTCAGCACCTGCAATGATCTTTACTTTTTGAGTGCATATATACTTTTATATATTTTGGCAAGTTACTATGTACACACACTTGTGCGCTTCACGTATTCCTGAATTCTGTGACTGGGTCCTAAGCTGCACACGTTTAGTTATTCTTGGTGTTATTTTGTATATCAGGTCTCTCCTTCCTCTCACGTAAGCCATTCCCCATATCAAGTACTATCCCAAGCAATGAAACATTGGAGCAAAGTGTCTTCATGCAAATCTGGGGCAGAACAGACACCCCCGAGTGTATGGAGGAAAATCTTTCCAATGAAATCGCTACGAAAAGCGTCACGTCAGGCAAACTCGGCGCAAGTAAAAGAACGTATTTATTTACTAACGTCAACGTTTCGGTTATTTTCATTGACCTTTTTCACTGGTTTTACTTCCAATAAATGTTTATAAATGACCCTTAATATCATTCAGGGTGAATATCATGCAAAAAGATCACGTTCCGGAGTTCCAGAACTTCTACAAAGTTACTTATCAAAGTCTCATATACAGGTTAAGGCCTCGTCCAGGGTGGTGCTGAGTGGGTGACCGTGCTCACGCTGGCCACGATGAGACACATTGAGGCGATGTGTGCGGCCAACGTGAGCGAGCGCCTGAGCATGCGCGGCGCTTAGATGGTTGCAGAGCAAGCAAATTTGAATTTGCCGCTCGCAAGCGCGTCACGTGAGCAGTTCGCCCAATGTGGGTGAACCAGCTCCGTGACGTCGTGGCCACGCCCCCAGACGAGCACGCACCTAGCCGGCCACAAATTGCCCGGCAGAGCAGGGCGCAGCACACGAGCACCAGCGCGCCCCGCTCCCTGCCTGGCCGCAGCCTAAGGCTGCAGTCCCACTAACTAATACGTGCGCTGTACGATCAAGCCCCGCCCCCCAGTTACTCCGGTCCTCAGCGGTGCGCGACAGGTTTTCAGGCAGGCAGGGGAATTTGAGTTTGGCATTCGCGACAGAGGCGCCCCCCGCCGGCGGTTCAGCCAATGTGGGCGAACCAGCCGCGGGACGTCATGGTCACGCCCCCACAAACCCACAGCCACGCCCCCTCTTGTCTCAAACCTTCCCTCTCCCCTCAGACCGCAGATCGCGGTGCAGCGCTGTGCACGTGCCGCCCCCCCCCCCCGCCGGGCGCGTGCCACAGTGCTGACTGGGGACTCAGCCTTAGGCAGCAGTCCAAGCTGCCGGGTTTTTCTTTCCCCTTTAAAGCTGCAGGTCAAGCAATATCCTACATGTCTTTTTTTTTGTTTTTTGTTTTTTTTTTTAAATAAATCAGTTCAGTACTATGAGAAAATACTTGTAGCATTTAAAAAAAAAAAAAACAATTTTAAAGACATTTTTAATGTATTCTAATGTAACAAGCATTTTTGTTCCTATAGCAACCATTTACAAAGTCACATCACCTTTTTGAGCCCTGCCCTCTCTGTCAGTGAACCAATTGAATGTAGTGCCTGCCTGGTATCATGATCTTCCGCACAGAACTTTGTCGTCAGTGCAGCAGAAGAGTACCCAGGATGCATTTAGTGAAACCCGAGCCAAATTTCAGCGATCGATTACAGGTGAACGGATCAATCAGCAACTTAGCTAATCACTTGTCTGTGTGCAGATTGTATTGATGCACATATTGAATGGATTTAAAAAAAAAATTAAATGACAGCTTGAACGGCGGCTTTAATATGTGGATCAATACAATGCACAAAATGATAAGTATTTAGCTAAATTACCGATTGATCTGTTCTCCTGTGATCGATCGGCGAAGATTCGGCTCGGGCGTTAACTAAATGGCTGTCAGTGCAGCAGAAGAGGACCAAAGATGCAAAGTTCTGTGCTGAAGATCATGTGACCAGGCAGTCACTAGATACAATTGGTGCACTGCTAGAGAGAGGTGTGCCAGAGCCTGTTTCAGAAGAGGAAAAGGATGTGACTTTGTAAATGGTTGCTATAGAAACAATTATTATTGTTTATACATTATAATACATTAAAAGTGTCATTCAGAGTTGTTTAAAAAAATGCTACAAGTATTATTGCATAGTACAGAACATATTTATAAAAAAAAATTTTTTTTAAAGATAATGCTTGGTCTGCAGCTTTAAGCAAAACACCACCAGGTTTATCAGAGGAAAGGAGTCCAACAAAAGTTTGTTTTGCTTCAACTTTGCTGCAATTTTACAACCAGGAGATTTAGCAGAGATCCTATAGTGTTTTTGTTGTTGTTGTTAACAGATGAAGGCTAATCCCGCTGACATGTTAGATTGAGGATTAAAGCCGCCGATTGGTGACTGCAGCTGAAATCCTCCCGTCAGCTTAGACCCGACAGACGCGCTGCCGTGCAAGTGATGTCTACGGACGCAGAACGTGTGCAGGTGACGTAGGGGCAGTGTTCCCGGTATCTGAGCTGCTTTTGGAGGTAGAATCAAAGGGGGACACGGTCTCAGACGTCACAGAATGGGAGAACTACGCTTGGTTTCGTTCACTGATAATCCGATTTATCTGTTCAACATCAACACACTTTATCTATTTACGGCCAGAAGTGCCTGCAAAATCTATGCTGTGTCTGGGATGACACAAACCTCCCTGCAAAAGTATCTGCATTCCCTCTAACACAGGATCCCAAGGGACACCACAAAATATCTATCTATTTATCTATCTATCTATCTATCTATCTATCTATCTATCTATCTATCTATCTGACAAGATGTAAGTTGCCTCTACATCAAATGTATTAAAACGTATTTGATCTCTTGAGCAAAGCAGTAAACACCACCTCAGCCCTGTTAGATTTTAAAGATGCAATGAGGATGCAAAGTGGCCCCTTTTCCAGGTGGGAAGTTTACATGCCAGGATATGTGTTTGCACAGAGCATGTCCTAAAGTACCTTGATATACTGACCCACACAAGTGCAGCATGAAACAGATCATTCCCACTCTTGGTATACATACCCCATAAAGCAAAGAAGGGTGGGGGGCCGTGCTGGTCCTTTCTTCCATGTAGTAACATACAGGAGGGCCCCGGTCATGTGGCGGGTTCCGTTCTAAGGACCCGCCGCAAAGCGAAAATCGCCGGAAAGCGGAACCGGCGATTTTTGTTATGTGCGCATGCGCAGACCGGCAACTCGCTGTTCTACGCATGCGCAACATCGGCAAAAAAAAACCATTCTGCGCATACGCGACCCCGGACTGGCCCGTTCTGCGCATGCGCAGACATGGCGGCCCCCTTCTCGGTACCGCCGTATCGGCGGATCACCAAAAAGCGGGGCGCCGAGAAGCGGGGCCTTGCTCTAGTATGACACCTTATATTGGACCAACAAGTAGTTGAGATGTTACTTGCTTTCCAGCCTCTCAAGGTTCTTCATCTGGTATGAGAGAGGTAGGAAAGCTTGTAACATATCAACTACTTGTTGGTCCAATAAAAAGGTATCATACCCCCTACTCCCTCTCTCTCCTTTGTTACTATACCCCATAAAAACATTGATGGAATATTAGGGTAATTTAACTCCTTAATAGCTACAAAATCATAGACTAATTTTGAGAGCATACACTACCGACACACTTAATCCGAGCAGGGCTAGTTCCGCAAGCCGGGGGATGCCCCGGCGTGCTAGCCCCACTCCCTCAGCGTGCCGCGCGTCACCGATGCGCGGTCACGCGTCATCGGGTGCCAGCGCCCCCTGCACGCGCGTCCAGGGCTCCCCGAGGGAGCCCTGGTGTCCCGCGATGTGGGGGACGGCGGCAGGGGGTTCCGGGGGACCCGGCGGACCCGGCAGCGGGAGGGAGAGCGCCCCGATCGGAGGGCGCTCTTCCGCTGCTTCGGCGCGCGCCCGGCACCCTCCGGCGCGCGCCAGGTTACTGCTGCAGCCGAGAACGGGCAAATGCTCGAATAAACTCGGCCGCAGCAGTACTTCCTATCTCTGCAGTGTTTTCTGCTGCTCAGCATTTATTTCATTCTTTGACTGTAGGAAACTTCCTTATCGAGTTTCCTGCACTTTATACAGCCACAAATGAAACATGCAGTTTTAGGGCGCTATTTATCAACACCCCCCCCCCCCCCAGCTACAAACCAGCTGCAGATTTATCCCTTCAGTGGAATTGTATCTACCTGGCAAACTCCATCTGTTTTATTTTGAATCCAAAGACCCGCAACCGTGTGTTATCCGTGCGGTCATTATTCAAAATAATAAATCCAAGGGAAATACCAAATTAACCTCTTTGCAGCCAAGTCTGAGAGGGGTGTCCCTTTCTCCCCTCTCACACCCACTATGTCTGTAGGTCTCTCTCCATCGGACTGTTAGCTCTTCAGGGCAGGGGCTCCCTTCTCCCAATTTTTACTTTTACTTGATCCACGGTTGTACTTGTTTTATTATATTTTATATAATGTGTTAGTATGTATGTATATCTTTATTTATATAGCGCCATTCATGTACATAGCGCTTCACAGCAGTAAATACGGGATAATCATATAAATAACAAATAGTACAAATAACACATAATGGGAATAAGCGCTTCAGACATAAAAGTAACATTTAGGAAAAGGAGTTCCTGCTCTGAAGAGCTTACAATCTAATTTGTAAAGCTTTATGTACAGTATATGGCCAGAGCTATAAAAACATATGTACAAAGGATACTGTAGTGCCTGAAATTAACACAAAGGAGTCTGTGCACTATGCTAATTTTGGATCAAAATTGCTACAAATAGCTGAATGTTCCTGTTGCGCCTCTTATTGTCAATTTATAAAGCTTGTGGAAGTGCGAAATGGCGCTGTGCGTCAGAACAAGGCTTCCTGATACCTAGACCCCAAAGGAACTGATTTGCCGCGTTTCTTACCTTTAGGCCTGTCCCCAGCACGATGACATCATACTCTTCCTCCATGGCAGAGACGGCGTCGGTCTGCCCATTCGCGGGTACCTCGCGCTTTCCCCCAGGACCCAGAACGGCACGAAACTGAAGCCTGCGATCATAAGCTGATCTGTCGCACGCCGATAAGCCAGCAGCTTTCAACCTGTCCCAGTGACCCAAAGCCGGACCGCCTGCTTGTAATCCGTCTGAGTAACGCAAAGCAGTGGCGGTTCCAGCCGGGGGAGGGGGCGAGGGGTGTAACAAATACACCGGGAATGTTATCATTTATCTGTGTTATTTTCTATTGGCCAATGCATGCAATTCATACAAATTGGAATTGAATGAAATAATCCCAAATATAATTCCCCTCTGATTTCTTCAGTACTGGATGTGTGAGGCACTACAACAGGGCTGGCCAAACTTCAGTCTTTAAAGGCCACCGGCAGGTCAGTTTTTCAGGATATCCCTGCTTCAGCACAGGTGGCTCAATCTGCCCCTGCCTCAGCACAGGTGGCTCAATCAGTGGCTCAGTCTTCGACTGAGCCACTGATTGAGCCACCTGTGCTGAAGCTGGGATATCCTTAAAATCTGACCTGTTGGGGTGTCTTGAGATCTGGAGTTAAGCAGTTAAGCCGCCCCTACAGCTCGAGATGAAGAAAATCATCATTTTTAACAACAAAAAAAACTACTTTTTTGCTTCTGTTCATTAACGCAGGACATGCTCAGGAGGCTAGACACTAACATTATATGAGTTAAACTCAGGGGGTGCATTGGTGACATAAAGATGTCTATGAAACTGGTATTGGACCCATTGGAAGGAACACAGCACAGTATTAAACGCCAGGCAGTTACTTAATGGTGAATATCTCAGATTGAAAGATGTTTACATTACATCCTCTTTCCTACATCACTGATGACACAGAACATTGCACGCCTCAGAGCACTGGGTTTCTAGATCACGTGACTCAGCTATCACCCCACAATTAGCTTTGTCAGCGGTATTCCCTGGGTTTATAAAGTAAACGGTACATATGTTGTAACTAGTGCTCCACCTGCTGAACCAAGAAGGAAGACCAGGAGTGGCTCAATGCAACATACATTATAAGGAGACACAATATATACACCTCTCCCACCTGCAAGACCAGCACACACAACCACAAAAATGTATCAAAGAAGAATCAAAAAATCCCTGGACTTGTTATGTTCCAGTTTTGCCCTGGTTTCGCAGTTGGGAGGATTAGATTTTTTTGGATGCAGTTATGGGAACAATAAGACGATGAGTTCCTGAAAACCGATATTCCAACGTTGTTCGATTTTCCTAATATCTTGCTGCAAATTTGCAAGTAAATATATCTAAGAAATGTGTCAAAATGTATGAAACATCAAAACAAAAATCTACGTTTAAAGAGGTAATCCAAGCGTGCAATCTTTTTGTGTTTTATTTTTAACATAGGATTGAAGCAGGGGGGTCTCCAGAACTCAACCACGTTAATTTCAGGTCCGGAGACTCCCTGCTTCTGGAGATACTTACCTCCGTAGGGGGTGCCGGTAGCTGCTTTGCTCGGGTAGCAGGGTCCACGTAATGGCGGAGTTTCAGCGCCCCCCCCCCCCCCCACGCCCTGCGGGCGAATAGGAATCCGTGATGTCATCAGATGCGGCTTCTTATTGGCCCGCGTAACGTGCAAGCTTTCAACTTTGCCGAGATTCCAGCACCCCCTTTTCTTAGGTTTGTATCTCAGGAAGCAGGGGGTCCCCGGGAGCTGAAATATTTGGGGTTCAGCTCCGGAGACACCCTGCTTCAATCCTATGTTAACAAATAATAAATACAAAAAGGGCATGAATTGCTCCTTGAATTAAAAAAAAAAAATATATATATAGTTTAATAGGGTTGAAGCAGGGGGTCTCCTGAGCTGAACCCCATTAATTTCAACCCCTACTTCCGGAGATACTTACCTGCCAATTAAGTGCTCCACTCGGCTATCAGGGTTCACAATATGTCTGCTGTTCAGAGCACGCGATCGGTGCGGCTTCCTATTGGCCCATGTGAAGTGGGAGCTTGACACTTTAAGGCTGCGTCCATAGACACGGCAGCCGTGCGGAGGAGAGCGGAGGCTGAGGGAAAGCGGGTGTTTTCCCCGGTCTTCGTTCGCACGCCTGGGGGCGTGTCTATGGGTGGGCCAGTGACGTCACGGAGCTGGTCCGCCCTCATCGGGCGAACCGCTCACGTGACCGCCCGATCGCGCAAAAAAAATCCGTTTCGACTGATTTCACACGCATCACGCGCCCGCTTCCGTGTGCTCGCACGCTGCATAGACGCGATCACTGTTTTAGGCAGTCTGATTGCGCAGCGTGGGGACGCGTCAGCGCGGCCTGCGCTTCTATGTACGCAGCCTAAAGCAGCTACCGGCATCTACTTCGGAGGTAAGTATCTTTAGAAGTAGGGGGTCCCTGGAGCTGAAATTAACGGGGTTCAGCTCCGGAAACCCCCTGCTTCAATTCTATATTAAACTTTAAATAGCGCCTTATCACAGTATCCGTTTGAACAATTATATACAGGTCAAAAACTTAAGAAGGCCAAAATGTATTTGGATGGTATAGATTTCTTTAAGGGTGATACAGGCAAATACATGCAAAAGATTTCAAAGGCGTTTGAACAAATCTAAAAATGAATTTGTCTTCTGTACTAGATAGAATATGCTGTTTATTTTTACATTGTTTTTATTATTTGCTTTGTGGTTCCTAAGAAAATTATATGAATGCAAAAGCTTGCCGTGTGTACAACAGGAAGCCATTTTTAAAATGAACCTGTTATTGCAAAGATTATAAACGTGAGTAGAAGTAGGGGAAGGGTCACGTAGATGTTTGTTTTTCTCTTTTGCCGTCTCATCATTAAATTGCAGGTGATCATGCTGCAGCAAAGCAGCAATCCATCCAATTTTGTACTTCTCTCAAATTAAACTTTGAATGCCATTTCTCATGAGTTTTAATATGCTGAGCATCCTTTGGTTTCTATAGCAGGTTTTAGCTCACCTCCCCAGCAGTGCAAGATATTTGGAACACTTTTCTGTTTGTGATACATTGTTGCCAATATTCCCAAGAGTTTGAGCTGCAAACTGTAGCAATAGATAATGTTACCTTAGTAATTTAAGAATACATTGTAGCTGCTGAGTTACACTGACTGGAGGATTGATTGAAACTAAAAAGGCAGCCATTTAGGGAACCCTGGGAAGCAGGATCTCTGCTGATCGATCACGGGAGAACTAATTGATTGGAAGCTTAGGTAATTATTTGTTAATAAAGGTAATCAAAGACTGCATATATTAAAACAAAGACAAAAAAATATTTATTTTAAAGTGCTGGTTGGATTGCAAAACTGCCAATGAGGCTGGCGGCGCATGCAGGTGCGATCTCCGGTCTGTGGTTAAGCTGAAGGAGATTGCGACGGGGGCGGGAGTGGCGGCGGCGTGGCCATGACGTCTCCCGGCTGGTTCACCCTCATTGGCTGAACCGCCGGGGGCGTGGCCAGTGGCCAGCGCTCCGTCGAGAGTTCCGAATGCAATTTTCTTGTCTTCGGAAAAATCTCGTCGAGCAGCGCAGCGGCGAAGGCAACGCCGTCACGTGCGCTTATAGTGCGCGCGACGGCAACAATGCGACGAAGCAGTCGCGAAAACTGGTAGCCGGCAAAATTTGATTTTTCAAGGGCTGTCGCCTCATGGGACAGCCCTTGAACCAATGAAATGTCAGGAAACCCGCGACACCGCTGCCCGGCGAAATATAACTTTCGCCAGTGGCGACGGCAACGTCACCTGTCATGTCGCCGTCGCCATCAACGGCACTATAGGCGCGGCCTAAGAGAGGAAACATGAAAATCTGATAAAAATATTGTCAATCTTATTGTGCGTCTCAAAGGACACTGTGTAGAAAGACATTAACATGTGCAACTAAAGAGACAGCTCCCCATGTATTTATTACCTGCATCAAATGTAAGAACCGATGGCCCAGATTCACTGAAGGGTGGTTATATATAGCACGGACACCTCGCTTTCAAATGATGCAGTTGGAGTTAAAGCGTGCTAAAGCTGAGCACCCTTTAGTGAATCTGGGCCAGTTTAAGAAACCAGTTTAATGCAAGTTTAAACAAGATTGTAAGGAATGAAATCAACTCATAGAGTAGGGTTGTCAGACAGCTTCTCCAAAAAATACTGGACACAATGGTGAAAGGTGCGATACACTCGACACTCGACAGACACACCTCTCTCACCTCCATGTGGTTTCCTCCTTTCCTTGGCCCCTCCCCCAGGCTCATGACACCTCCTCTTGATTGTCTGCGTTACCCAGCAGCAGCCAATCAGGATGGAGGAAGCTGCCCAGCCCCCTTGCAGCAGCCCTGCTCTCTCCCCACTCAGGCAAATCCAGATGCTGCCTAAACAGATCAGGTCACTATGTCCAGAGAGGTAATTGCGGTATACACATACATGTCCAGTATTACCTCTAATTTTTTACTGGATAGTGTCCAAATACAGGACAGTCCGGTTCAATACTGGACATTTGGCAACCATCTCTATACATTATTTTTGTCACGGACAAGCGCGCGCACGGCCGCACACACTATAGAACAGCCCTAAGACGCTTTGGCCAAAAGGTTAAACTAAATGACCCTTTTTCAAGAGAATATATAGGTATTGCACTGTTTATTTTTGTCATATTGGATGTAGCACTGGGCTTCTTTGTTGTTTGTTGTATACATTTGCCACGCTCAGTAGCCCTCTTTTTGACACTTCTATACATATATTTATATATTATGTGATAATTTTTTGGGGGGTTTCAGAGCTTGCTGGATATCTGTGTGTGTATTAATTTACTCTCCATGTTTTAAACACATTGTTAAATATCTTCACTTACACACTTTCTGTGGGCATAGAGTCCGTGCTGCCGGGACCGACAGGCGGGGAAGGTACTGTGTGTGTGTGTGTATGTGTGTGTGTGTATGTGTGTATGTGTGTATGTATATGTATGTGTAATTTATTATTTATTATTAAAAAAAACACATTTGTAAAAATAAAATATTTATTATCATTGTGCAGACACGTGCAGACACACACACACACATACATACACACACACACACACATATACACACACATATACACACACACACATACACACACTCATTTCAGCAGCGGTAGCGGCGCAAAATCTTTATTTTCCTACTCTTCCCCCCGTCAGCCGGCTGCATGCTCGCTGCCGTGCGCTCACGGTCCTCTTATAGAAAGGCTGACTAACCTCAGCCATCTATAATTGCAGCGCACACGCGCACGGTGCAGCAAAAATATAGAACAGCCCTTAAGCCAGCTGCCACTTTCAAGGCATGACCAGTGGCAGCAGGCTTAAGACGCTTTGGCCAAAGGGTTAAACTAAATGACCCTTTTTCAAGAGAATATATAGGTAATGCACTGTGTATTTTTGTCACATTGGATGTAGCTTTGGGCATCTTTGTTTTTTGTTGAGTAAATGAATACTTCAGTATTAGGTGATAACTTTTTAATTGGGACCAACAATTGATGTTATAATACAAGCTTTGGGAGCTTGTCTCTCTCCCTCAGGTCAGCAATACTGATTTGTACAGTACATGTAATATGAGAGGGAGGACAATAACATTGTATGACAAGTACATATATGTCAAGGCAGACTGAGACAATAGGAGGTCCCTGCCTTGCATATAAATGAATAAGATCATTGGATCCCACCCTTCCACATGGGAGGGCACCTTTAAAGCAGCCTACCCAATACAAAGATGGCCGGCAGTGCTTCAGTCATCCCATACGTCAGCAAAGGCTGCCAGTACCTGTTACTTATTCCATAGAGGGGGCGCGGTCTTAAGTATAAACGTCTGCAGTAGGGGCGGGGCTTAAGGAAAAAAGCGATCGATGATTGGTTAGGTCACAGCCACTGAGTGAAGGCGGGCTGTGATTGGTCTGCCGAGTTGTAAGGTGAATCGGGGTAAAGGTCAGTTCGCGCAGGGTAACTGACGCCAAGTCTGTGAAAAGTAATAAGCGGCTGTCTCCGCCGGCCCCAGGGAGACCCCCAGGACACCCCCCCCCCCCCCAGATAGACCCCCGGACACCCACCCGGCATCAGGATGGCCAAGCAGCCGCAGCCCATCAGTCCCTTGAAGAACTTCTTCGCCGGCGGGTTCGGAGGGGTCTGCCTGGTGTTTGCCGGGCACCCGCTGGATACTATCAAGGTGAGAGGGTCAAGGAGGAAGAGAGGGGCAGGAGAGAGTAAGGAGAGAGTCCCGGGGGGAGGAGGCCCAGGGGGAGAAGGTCAAGAGAGGCCCAGGGGGAGAGGGTCAGGAGAGGCCATGGAGGAGGGGGTCAGGAGAGGCCAAGGAGGAGAGGGTCAGGAGAGGCCATGGAGGAGGGGGTCAGGAGAGGCCATGGAGGAGGGGGTCAGGAGAGGCCATGGAGGAGGGGGTCAGGAGAGGCCAAGGAGGAGAGGGTCAGGAGAGGCCATGGAGGAGGGGGTCAGGAGAGGCCATGGAGGAGGGGGTCAGGAGAGGCCATGGAGGAGGGGGTCAGGAGAGGCCATGGAGGAGGGAGTCTGGAGAGGCCATGGAGGAGAGGGTCTGGAGAGGCCATGGAGGAGAGGGTCAGAAGAGGCCATGGGGGGGAGGTGGAGAGGGTCAGGAGAGGCCATGGGGGGGAGGAGGAGAGGGTCAGAAGAGGCCATGGGGGGGAGGAGGAGAGGGTCAGGAGAGGCCATGAGGAGGTGGAGAGACCCAGGGGGAGAGGTGGTCAGGAGAGCTCTTGGGGTGGAGGAGAGGGTCAGGAGAGGCCATGGGGGGGCGGAGGGGGGGAGGAGGAGAGGCCATGGGGGGGAGGAGGAAAGGCCATGGGGGGGGGGGAGGAGAGGCCATGGGGGGGCGGAGGGGGGGGGGGAGGAGAGGCCATGGGGGGGCGGAGGGGGGGGGGGGAGGAGAGGCCATGGGGGGGGGGGGGAGGAGGAGAGGCCATGAGGAGGTGGAGGAGGAGAGGCCATGAGGAGGTGGAGAGACCCAGGGGGAGAGGTGGTCAGGAGAGCTCATGGGGTGGAGGAGAGGGTCAGGAGAGGCCATGGGGGGGGGGAGGAGAGGGTCAGGAGAAGCCATGGAGGGGGGGGAGGCAGTCAGGAGAGGCCCAGGAGGAGAGGATCAGGAGAGGCCATGAAGGGGGAGGAGGAGGAGAGGCCATGAGGGGGGAGGAGGAGGAGAGGCCATGAGGGGGGAGGGGGAGGAGAGGCCATGAGGGGGGAGGAGGAGGAGGAGAGGCCATGAGGGGGGAGGAGGAGGAGAGGCCATGAGGGGGGCGGAGGAGGAGGAGAGGCCATGAGGGGGGCGGAGGAGGAGGAGAGGCCATGAGGGGGGCGGAGGAGGAGGAGAGGCCATGAGGGGGGTGGAGGAGGCCATGAGGGGGGTGGAGGAGGAGAGGCCATGAGGGGGGAGGAGGAGGAGAGGCCATGAGGGGGGAGGAGGAGGAGAGGCCATGAGGGGGGAGGAGAGACCATGGGGGGGGGAGGAGAGACCATGGGGGGGGGGGAGATGGTCAAGAGTGGCCATGGAGGAGAGGGATAGGAAAAGCCAAGGGGGGGGGGAGGTGGAGGAGAGGCCATGGGGGGGGGGGGGGAGAAGAGATGGTCAGGAGAGGCCCTGGTGCGAGAGTAGACACTGAGGAGATAAAGAATGAGGGGGACTAGCCTGTTGTGGTGTAAGAGCATCCTGTTCATCTCTCCCAGAGGATAATGTGCAGAGCAGGGACAGCTGTAGGATTGCCTCTTGTTCCCTGGCCTTGGGAAGGTGACTCTTGTGAGCCAGGGCACTAAGCACAGTGACTGCAGCCTCCTGCAGGGGGAGGTCATGGTTAATGTTACTTTCTGGGTGAAAGGTCTTGACGTCAGAGGAAAGCCGGTTTCTGAAGCCCGGGGAGCAGGTTTTGTTCCTGTAGGGTGAATAGTGTCTTATTAAACAGCACATCTGCCCCGTGGAGTCAGAGTGCTGAGCTGCCGGCTCTTTGGGAATTATGCAATCACTACATCAAATTAGTTCAAAAATGAAATGTATTCCCTCTCTCTCTCTCTCACATTTCTTGCATCTCATTAGCAATATGCATATACGTTCCTCTGATAATGAATGCATAAAATATGTATATGTGGAGCTGTAGATCGGACTTGTGATTTTTAAGTGGATATGTTTTTAAACATCCGTTACCTAACGTAAGGATTCATTGGACAAGCCGTTTTCTTAAAGCAACAATTAAAACCTGCACAATTTGTTTTATTACTTCTATAATATTTTAACATTAAAGTTCTGACATATATTAACCCATTCCCTGCTAAAAAAAGCCAGCAGTGTATTGGTGAAAAATCGAAGTTTTGCCATCCAACCTGGGAAGGACAGATATGGCCACTTGCATTATCCTACCAACACCGCATGTACTAAACTTATCTATATGTCTCCTTATTTGGCTTATTGGCAGGAACATTTTCAAGATAAGGCGCCACAGTCTTCATTTAAATTCATTTCTGACCCGAGGAGAACTCTTGGTGTTTTGACTGATACTTTTACATCAGGACACCTCGTTCTGAGTTGAAGATGGAGGACGTCTCTTTTTGAAAAAAAAATATTTTATTATTGCTTCATTTTTGTTGGTCATTTAAAAAAAAAATGTTGACGGACAAGAGGTTTCCGATAAAAAATGAGGGTGTGGGTGGGGATACAAAACTGAAATGCAGGTACAATTTAACGACATAACAGCAGTAAAGGTTGCGAAGAAATCCAGGTAACAAGAACCCGAAGGCCGTTTAAGCATTAACTCCCCCACACATAGATACGAGGGCTGCGTAGAAGGGGAACGCGCGCACACACGCAAAAACCCGGTATAATGGCGAAGGATCGAATTCGCAAAGGGTTTCCGGAGGATGGAATCCCACACTGAGCCCTGATGGCCCCAAAAAGTCCAGGCAGGGAGGTCACGTTCTTTGAAATATGTAACCGGGGTCCTTTAAGGAAGGACTTGTATATATATTTTTTAACCCTTTAGCTGCCACCGCGTTGCGGGCCACTATGGCAATGGGAGAGTTAAAGCTGATCAGGCGAGCGAGGCATTTTTCTGTAATACTCTGTTTTTTATAGGTCCGAATCCAGACTCAACCGAAGCCTTTACCAGGACAAACGCTGGCGTTTTCTGGGACCTTTGACTGCTTTAAAAAAACACTTGTAAAGGAGGTAGAGTGGATATCATTTTTTTTTTTTATATATAAGTGGTGTGGTTTTTTTTGGTGCCTCTCTAGTATTATTGTAAAATGCTTTAGAAATGAAAGCTAATGTAGGTATTCGAATTGGAGATCAATACAGCCCTTTCATGGGAGAATCCATAAATGCAGCAACGTGAATTGTAATCGAACATCTCATTTACTATTCTAATTTCAAAACATAATGTTCTTGTGCTGTAGCTTCTGTTAATTATTATTATACCGCTTCTCTACTCTCCGCCTGCAAGAAATCCAAGATCCGGCTTACAACGCTGCAGCAAGGAAGTGGTTAAACTCTGAGCTGAAGGAGCAGTGTTATTATAACCGCTCTTGCTTCAGGGGTTCTCATATCTACTTGTAAATTAGCCAGCACATGATTTTCTTCTGACTCTCAGATGTTTCTGTATGAAAGTCACTCCGCATAGCATTCAGTGTGATTGTGGTTTAAGGTGCTCTGTGTTAAATGAGCATTTCCATTTAGCCTGCCAAAAATAGCATTGTTTTTTGTAGTGTTTATGGAAGAATGGCTGATAAGAACAGTAAGGAGTTTTTTGGGATTCATTTAGTCCATGGGTGGGCAACTCCAGTCCTCAAGGGGCACCAATAGGCCAGGTATTGGGGATATCCCTGCTTCAGCACAAGTAGCTCAGTCTTTGACTGAGCCACCTGTGCTGAAGCAGGGATATCCCCAATACCTGGCCTATTGGTGGCCTTTGAGGACTGGAGTTGCCCACCCCTGAGGTAGACAGTCAAAGCATTTATATTTGTTCTATCTTTTATAAAAACAACTGTGTTCTACTGTAACAATGAAGGACAGGGAGGTTAGCGCGAACAACCTGTCATTTCCTAGCATCCAATCGCATGATTGTAAACCATAACAATCCTTTAATATAGCTTGTGCGAGGAACTCCGCGTGTTCTGAGGGGCGTATAGTTTAACTCTTAAGCTCCCAAGGCATATATAGCAGGCGTCTCTGGTACAGGAAGGGTTAACCGGGCCTCAGACGACATAGTGGATACTTCAGCAAAAATAAGATCTTGCTAGCGTTGTAGATAGTTGGCTCCGTGTGCAGCTTTCAGTTTGTGATATACTATATTAAGGCGTAGCCTCTTACTCCATGGTACTGGGCTGTTGGCGCCGTTTTAGTAAGTTATAAGGCATTAAAGGCGCAGTTCCGGATATTTGATCTATAGTTTTTTTGTTAATGTAGCTATTTAACAAAGTTCCTTGTGCTTCTTTTTTATTTTTTTTTATTTTTTATTAATCAATATTTTCCGTTTATTTATTATGGAGATGTTATTTATGATGTTGCAGCGCAGAGATATCAGCCTCCAAAATCATAAACTGTTAGCTGAAATGAACATGGCTGCCACTTTCACCATGAAAATCCTACACGCTTATTTTAGGATCTTTAAGGCTGATGGGAGAGGACAGGATGTTGCGTATTGTATTGGTGCTACTTCCAGCGCCCTGCTCCCGGTCCCTCCGTCCTCCTAACGCTCCGTGTCTGTATCGCAGGGGGTCCGCGGTTTGTATAAAGGAATGGCTGCGCCCATTGTCGGGGTGACTCCCATGTTCGCGGTGTGTTTCTTCGGGTTCGGACTGGGGAAGAAGCTCCAGCAGAAGACCCCCGAGGACGTGCTGACGTAGGTTCTGCCCCGGAGCTGTTCTTTTCCAGCTCCAAATAATAATACGAAGCAATCTAATCTGCCACACGTCAACTCTTCAAATACAATCCGTACCAGCTGCAAACGTTTCCTTAACTTGGCTAGTTGGAAGACTTCCCAGAACTCGGTTTTTAACAGAAAGTAATCCCTAAGTTTTATAGATCTAAATAATTTGACTTGCTACGTTAGCATCACATCTGGGAATGATCTGCTTGTGCCCCTGCTGTATTTTTGAATCCTTAAAGTTGAAACGGTCTTTTAAAACTTGGACCAAGTAATCCATGATCTCTGTTTTTGAAGGATTGATGTGGTGCATACTGATGTTGTTTCTCCCATGAAATATTGCGTGCATTAAGAATACGAAGCTGGCGTTACCATTTGTATCAGTAGAACTGTTTAACTTTTGCATCAAAATATATATATATATATATATACATACATACATACATACATACATACATACATACATACTGGTCGACAAATCACCAAAAAAATCTACTCGCCGAACAAAAAAATCTACTCTCCACCTAGTACCACAAGTGTGCTGCTTGGGCCAATAGGAGCTTGCCACGATGTTAAATGCACTTGCCCGGGGCGAGCAAATGTATAGGTTTGTCGAACACTGCATATATACATATATACATATATACATACATACACACTATAAATACCACTGTTAATGGGAGCAACTATGTCTGCTCCATCTGTGCATGCATCTTTAGTTGGAGGTAATAAATTACCTACTTATTTCATCCCCATGTGTACTGTATCAATGTGTTCATTGTTTAACGTGTTGCTTGTCCTGTGTTCTTTGGCTGGAGGTATCCACAGCTGTTTGCTGCAGGAATGTTGTCAGGTGTGTTTACAACAGCTATTATGGCACCAGGCGAGAGAATCAAGTGCCTGTTACAGGTAAGCAGCAGAAAAAAAAAAAAAACAATACAGTAATGCCTTTATATGTGAGCGTTCAACATTACAGACTGGAAACCGTGCATATGTAAAGTTTACCATTTCATAGATCTATTGGAAAGAGAGCTGTGCAGGACTGGGTCGTGCATTTCAGCTCTGGTTTGTCAAACGCCTAACCGGTTCTCCGCTAACGGGTTAGTTAGTCCCCCGGGTGCAAAACGTTGGCAGAACCAGTGCAAGGAATTGCACACGATTGATCAACTCAAACTGCAATTGCTTTTAAAGTGGCTCTTTATATTTGATAAACATGGTAATGTTTGCAGATGGAATACTTTAGTAAGTAGATCTCTCGGGTCTCATTTGTAAGACTATCGTTCTTTAATAATAATAATAATAATAAAAAAACCATACAATAGTTGTAATTCTAATTCTGATGCATTTTGCTCGGCCTTCTCCGTTGCTGCTGTTTCCATGGAACTTTACATGACTTTTATAACATTTCTGGTATATGACCTGTGAGAAGGAATGTCCTGTGAAGTCCGTGGGACTCCAGGAGTCTGATACTTATCCAGTAGACAGCGCAGTTCTTTACAACGCCTCCTGTCCTCTGACCTTTCAGATCCAAGCTGCCTCAGGTGAAGTCAAGTACGCGGGTCCCATGGACTGTGCAAAGCAGCTGTATAGAGAAGCAGGAATTCGAGGGATTTACAAAGGAACAGTGCTAACACTCATGAGGGGTAATTAAATCAAGAAATGAAATAAAGGGTCTTATCTATGCGTTAATTGAACTCCGCGTCCTAATCCGTCACTGCTGTTCAATTATCTTAATGTGACAAGCAGACGCAAAGGAATGAAACAAGGTCACGCTGGCCTTCCAGAGCTAATTGTGTACGTCTTGGTGCTCATCTGTGCGTTAACCCCTTCTGTGCCACAGTGAGCTGCTTTTGTGATGCATCGCCGAGCCCTCCGGCATGGAAGGGGTTTAGAGACGAAGCAATGTTTTCCAGTAGCCTGACCGGTGACGTGTAGGAATTGGGGGGGGGGGGGGGGTTATGAGCAGCCAAGCTTTTGCAGGCTTGCGATACCAATGTATAGGAACCCAGAATGTGACGGCAGATAAGAACCTCTTGGCTCGCCGTGTCGGACCATTTTCCGATTTTCTGTAAAACTTCAGACCCTGTCTAATACTCGACTTTCGTTCATATTTAGCCCTCTGTCTATCCCAAGCATGTTTGAATTCCCTTCCTGTATTAGTAACAGAGGTAGAGGGAGTAGCGGGTATGAGACTTTTTATTGGACCAGCAAGTAGTTGATGTTATACAAACTTTCCAACCTCTCAGGATCCTTCATCGGGTGACACTGACCTGAGAGATTGGAAAGCTTGTGGGTAGTAGGTGCTGGTGTGCGTGCAGGCGCTCACGTGGCGAGCGCATTTAGTTTATATGTTGTAAGCGGTGGCGTGCGTGGCTATAGACGTCACTGGGATAACTGCGCTGTGATTGGCTTGGCAGCATCACGCGGCAGCAGCGCGAAAATATATAAATGTACATTTCCATGTATTTGCTACGATCTACCTCGCGTGCGGCTGAAGTATACAACGCCAGGCCTGGACACAGCCAATTCTAATTGACGCACGCGCACTATATTACACGCCTTAAGTAGTGTTAGCTGGTACGGAGATTTTTTGCACTTTATCTTCTAACATTGACGGTAGATTTGGCTAACGGATCATGTCCGCTCCGCGATCACGTTGGGTGATTCTTCATCTTTTAAAGCCCTATTTTCCAGCGGCACCGTGACCGATATTTTGTGGCTGAGTCCTGTTTCTTTGGTGTTTGTAGATGTGCCGGCCAGTGGGATGTATTTCATGACTTACGAATGGTTGAAGAACGTTCTGACGCCAGAGGGACACAGGTAGGTCATCAGGAGACGCCAACAGGAATAAAATGATGACCTAACTCCTGCAGTGTAAAGGATTTAAAAAGCAATTTAACAATACAATTGTCGTCTTTAAACTATTGTAATTAGACTTTTGGCTGTTTTGGGGTTAGATTTGGTCATTCAAGTGTTTACGTAAACCCACCATGTACCTGTTCGAGAGTGAGAAGAGAGGGGGCTTTGCCAGTGCAAACTCATGTTGAACATAAAGTGATATAACACACAAGGGAGCAACCTGAGGAAACTCCAACCCCTCCCAAGTCTCTGCTTTCGATGTTTATAAAATAACTTAATTTAAAAAATATATTTTGTGAGTGTTTTTGAAGAAAAAAAAGGTAACAATTGCATAAATTTAATTTCTTAAACATGTCACTGCCATTGGTTCAGCGCGCTCTTAGGAATGCTGAGTATACGAACGTTATGTGACAGCCTCACATAGGCCAAAGTTAAAAGTGGTGAGGGAGAGATGTTTAGGTGATTGATTGGTATTGTAATGAGAAAAGTATTATGCTTTTAAGATATCTTCTCACTTTTATTGGTGTGTGTGTGTGATTTTATTTAGCATTAGCCTTGTGCCCCAAAAATAAGTTGGTCTATGCAATTCTTCTCTGTTGTATACAGACTCGCAATGCTATATCTCTTCCCCCCCCCTTTTTTTAAAAAATATGTCTTATTTCATGTTTCTGACAGTGTAAGTGAATTGAGTGTCCCAAAAATACTCTTTGCTGGCGGAATGGCCGGAATCTTTAACTGGGCAGTCGCAATCCCCCCCGACGTGTTAAAATCTCGCTTCCAGACAGGTGGGTGCAGTACACGTGTGCGGGCCGAATGCACGTGTATCAATGCTAGAACACGTCATTCACGCCAGTCTGTGAGATCTCTGTATTTCTTTAAAGTTTCCTAAACTAATAATCATATTATTGAATTTGACCTTTTTGGTAAAGTGCTCAATTTGACCTTTCGTAATATCCAAAAAGTTTAAGTCCTATTGTGCTTGCTATTGTGTGTGTGTGTGTGTGTGTCTCTATATACCTTAGTGTTTTTTTTGGAGGGGTTATTATTGGGGAGCAGGTGGTCTCAGCAGCTGAACCACATTGATTTCAGCTCCGGGGACCCCTTACTTCCAGAGATATTTACATTGGAAGGGGCAGCCAGTAGAAGCTCTGGCTGGGCACAGAAAAGATCTATTTAAAGGTCCCACAGGCCAATGACATCATCCCATGCGGCTTCCTATTGGCCAGCATGATGCGGGACCTTTAAACAAGCGATACTGGCCGCATCTTCAGCAAAATTAACACTTGTTCTCTGGAGACCCCCTGAAGGGAAAAAAAAAATGTATGTTATAATTTATAATATCTATATATTATCTATCTATTCTCTCTCTTTCTCTTTCCTGTATGCTCATTTGCATGTCTTAGACAGGTCTGCAACCCCACCTTTCACCATTA
Source organism: Ascaphus truei (assembly GCF_040206685.1). NCBI lineage: Eukaryota > Metazoa > Chordata > Amphibia > Anura > Ascaphidae > Ascaphus > Ascaphus truei. The sequence continues at coordinate 28,502,472 of NC_134499.1, forward strand.
TCACACAGCACTTCCACTGCAGCAAGGGATTCTGGGAAATGACATGAAAATGGGCACACAGTGTCACCTTTTGCTTCAAAACCATTTTTAACATGGTACCCTATAGGCTGTGCTTAAAGCTGTGACAATGCAGCAAGCTTAAGCCTATAGGGAACCATGTTAAAAATGGTTTTGAAGCAAAAGGTGACACTGTGTCCATTTGCATGTCATTTCCCAGAATCCCTTGCTGCAGTGGAAGTGCTGTGTGCTGGGTGATAATGGTGAAAGGCGGGGTTGCAGACCTGTCTAAGACATGCAAATGAGCATACAGTTGTATTTCCATTTGCTATATGCTTTGCTGTGGAGGGTTTTTGTCACTTTTTTTACCCACCATAACTTAACTAAATATATATAATATAATATACATTTTTTTTTTTTTTTTTTTTAAGCAATAGTCCTTTAAAATATATTGTTTTTTTTTTTTTTTCCCCTTGAAGCACCTGCAGGAAAGTATCCTAATGGATTTCGGGATGTTTTGCGTGAGCTGATCCGAGAGGAAGGCGTTAGATCTCTGTATAAAGGTTTCACCGCGGTGATGCTCAGAGCGTTCCCAGCAAATGCGGTGAGAGGACTTGCTACTTACCTTCTTGTTTCCATTCACCTATTTATTTTTGACACGTTGTACATTGTAGCAGCTTTCTATAACAGATGTTTTTAAACTGCTCCCTTTAGTTTAATGTGGCAATTCCAGCTGCTGTGTTTGTGTGGGGGTTTTTTTTTTTTTTTTTTAAACCTCTTTACCTGGGTTGAAACCAGAGGCTCCTCGAGGGAGTTCTAAGGACTGGTTCCTGAGTAACTTCCCAGTAAAGTTACCGTGGTCTCTGTCCCTCCAGGGGAAATTACAATGTAAATTCAAATCTTGCGGTCCCTGCAAGCCAAATGGTCATCGGCAATGTCATTTGGGTTATTCTTTACATTTATTTTGTAATAGAGACCAACAGACGATTTAAGTAACAATAGAGGCATCGGCTATATCAGGGGTGTCAAGTCCAGTCGTGACTTCCCCCTCCCCCCCCCCCCCCCAACAGGTCAGGTTTGTTTTCAGGATATACTTGCTTCAGCACAGGTGGCTCAATCAGTCCCTGCTCCAGCACAGATGGCTCAATCAGTCCCTGCTTCAGCACAGGTGGCTTAATCAGAAGCTCAGTCGTAGCCTTTGAGTGAACCACATGTGCTGAAGCTGGGATATCCTGAAAACCTGACCTGTTGGTGAGGGGGGGTGGCTGGAGTTGAGCTCCCCTGCCTTAGATTATTATCTTTTGTCCGGTAAGTGAGAGCTGGTTCTAATAACTTCCCACTGCAGACAGAAACTGACAATAGCCATAGTCAAACCCCCGGGTATAATGATTGCAGCGATTGTGGGCTATAGTGCACAATGCTATGGCAGTTTAAACACCCTGTGAGTGGGGTGGCTTGAGGACTGGTGTTGAGCACCCCTGGGCTATATAATGTTTACGGATGTCTCTTCCCTGTTATTTGCAGGCCTGTTTCCTTGGATTCGAGGTTGCCATGAAGTTCCTTCACTGGATGGCACCAAACTTGTGAAACTCTGAAGAATGTGTCGATAAGAACTGAAATCATGAGCCTCTTATCTGCATCACCAGATACCTCTGCATATAAACATCCTGAGTTATTAAAACAAAGTTGCCTTAATTGTGAACGGTGCTAACTCAGCAAAGTTCTGATATGTAAAGCATCAAACAGATCCAGCGATCCAGAGAGATCCAGCATCTAAACCAAATGCACTGTACTGATGTGATTTTTAATGGAACTGAATGAATTTCCATCTTTTTGTTTTTTCACGCAATGGGATACCGAAGTTTTATTTTTATATCATCTTAATATCAATTGAAAGACATTTCTTTTTTTCCAGGCTCACTTGGTGAACCCACTCAGAAATAACACATTACCCCCACTATGCATGTGCTAGAGCAGTGGTTCCCATCCCTCTCCTCGGGGAACCCCTGCCCACGCAAGGTTTCTATGGCAACCATAATACTTTTTTTCTTCATATGCAAATGATTTGCAGACACCTGTATGCAGGGGCATTGGGTATTCCTAACACCTTGTGTGCGCTAGAGCAGAGCAAGAAGTCATCGATGAACCTTTCACTGTAAACCGAATGTCGCAGCCGACATAATGCCTTTTGCTCGTTTGAGCATTTTCACAGCCACGGAAACGTGAGCATTGACATCTGAATGTACGTGGATGGGAGTATTACATGTACAACAACTACATCCATATTATGTAACTGTGCTCAGTTATCACTTCACCTAAAACCTACACACTATATAGCAGTAGCAAAGGGTCCGGATGTATATGTGAATTTCAGGGATAGTCATGATACTCTCCGTAACGAGAAGTGGTTATTTTACTTGTAAGCTTTAGCAGCAGTAAACATTACCTTACAACACGTGAGCGTTTGTTTTTTGCTTTTATTTGTGCGCAGTGTGGAGGGGGATGTGACCTGCATTGCGCTATGAATTTGGGCCTGGTGATTATTTAGAGGGTAATTCTATAGCCTGAAGCGGCTGAAATTCTGCATCGACTTCAATGATGATTTTCGACTGAAAACAGCCCATAGCGGCCACTTTGTACAGTATGGAATAAGGCCCTAAGTGGGAGAGGCGGGATATTCTTTAGAATGAATACCCCCCTTGGAGGTTTGGATGCAGTGTACACCGGGATGTCTTTGATAACTCGTTAAGTGGCTCAGACACTTTGCTCCATCTCTAGGCCTCCTGCGCTGGGTATCCTGCAGCTAACAAACTCGATATGTCCAAAACCAGAAATCATTATTTCCTCCCTGTCACTTGAATCCTTGGCTTCTCGCTAACTGTTGGATAACTCTATCTTCCGATACCACAAGACAGAGGTCCGCGGGTCATTTGACTCCTTACTGGACAGCCAGCAGAATCCGATTTAAGGTTCTGGTTCTCGCCTACCTGACCTCCAGCTCTACTTCCTTTACCGCCCTTCATTCTTCCTCTCGTTCCCACCTCCAGAACTGTGCCCCTATTGTGGAACATTTTACCCCGCACCATGAGACATACCCCAAACCTGCACCATGAGACTGTTAATTTCAGCTCCAGGGACCCCCTGCTGCCACAAATACTTTCCTCCGTAGGGGGCGCCGGTATCTTTATTTTTAGTTTAAATGTCCCGGTCATGCTGGCCAATAAGCCGCACCGGATGATGTCACAGCTTCCTATTGATCCGCATGGCGCGCGGGTTATTTAAACGCCGCCATTATGCTAGGCACACAGTTTCCCTGACTGCAAGAGCTACAAGCACCCCCGTATTTCGGGAAGCGGGGTCCCTGGAGCTACAATAAACACAGCGTGGCTCTGCAGACTCCCTGCCTCACTCCTGTAATACAGAAAAAAATGAAACCTGCATTGCGGCTTTAAAATAATAAAAGTTAGAATTGAAATTTTGGCGCTCACCTTGAATTAAACTGCTATTCTCAGCGGTGAGGACCCTCTGGCTTCCGAGATACCTACGGGTGCTGGTACTTGTGTCTCTGCCCCGCTCCAGGGTATACAAAATGGCTGTTCACGTCATCCCTTGCAGAACTGAACCGCAGAATTTCGAGCTCCGGACACCCTCGGGTTCCCATGTTACATACTGGTAAAAGTAGCACTGACTCTCTTTCCCCCCCCCCCTCCCTCCACCGTTTCACTCTGCCCAAGAGTGAGCTGCAACAGATGATGCTGCGACTTCCTATTGGCTCGTACGATGCAGGACATTCAAATCGCCATTGTGATCCGAGGGGGGCACTAGATTGCTAAATATTTACTGTGAGTATTCAAGGAACAAGGAGGTACTCAGAGCTGGAAAGAGCATGTTTTAGAGCGGACCCTCTAGTTCCCGTTCTGATGAAAGAAAAAGGGGTTACAAGTAAAAACTGAGTTGCGGGTGCAGCTGCACTAGTAATTATATCCTCTCAATATAAATGAGTGTAGCGTTGTTGGCCTTAATAGCACAAATGTGGTTAAAACGCCAACAAAGATAACATAAAACAAGTCTTTTAAAAAGGTATTAAGATACATTTCCACACCAAAGAATCACGTGTGATCCAACTGAGGTTTAAATGAATGATTTACAAGTCCTGATTAATTAGGTGATGCACAAGGCCGGACAAACAAAGGACCTTGACAGTGTAGCAGAAAGTGACAGATTGTAGCGGGATTAATGTATTACTGGATTATATAAACTGCTAAGAAGTGACAGGTGACGTCAGGGCACTTTGTAGAGAATAGGAGAGGAGCAATTACATGACCGACATAATTAATTCAGCTGGATGATATCCCAATTAGAATTGCTTCACCAGGCAACAGCATGTATGATTAAATAGTATATCCTCCTGTATGCTGTGATTTAACAAAGAGACAATAGATTTTTTTTTTTTTATATCACTGTTCTGTTACTACATTAATGAGAATAGTTTAAAAGAAAACTAGCACACACGTGATTGAGAGTGTATATATATATATATATATATATATATATATATATATATATAGATAGATATATATAGATATATATATATGTATATATATATATATTGGGTGAAAAAGGCAACAAGAAACCTCCACCGTATTGCATATAGCAAATAAAAAGATCACTTGTGAGCACATTCACATATCTTAGGCTGAGTCCATGGTCAGCGCTTATCCGCTGACCCCTGCTAAGGCGCGCTGACGCTTGTCAGTGAGCCCCTGCAGCCGCAATGAGAGCGGCTTTAGCAGGGGCTCGCGCACGCTTCCGCAGGCGTGCGGAGGCGTAGCTCTTAAAAAATTTTTAGTGTCGGCACTCACGGGAGAGCAGGGCCGGTCACGTGAGCGGTTCGCCCAATGAGGGCGAACCAGCTCCGTGACGTCACTGGCCCGCCCCCGGACGGCGCGCGAACTTAGGCCAGGGAAAGCACCCACTTTCCCTCAGCCTCAGCGCGCCTCTGCACGGCTGGAGTCACTATGGACTCAGCCTTAGGCAGGTCTGCAACCCTGCCTTTCACCATTATCACCTAGCATACAGTGCTTCCACTGCAGCAAGGGATTCTGGGAAATGACATGCAAATGAGCACCCAATGTGTCACCTTTTGTCTGAAAATCCATTGTTACATGGAGCCCATATAAGCTAATTCTCGCTGTTCACACTGCTTTAAAAGCACAGCATGGGAATCAGATGCAAAGCCAGAGAAACCACTCACAGACATGTTTCTTAAACAGGGAGAGCAAAGGAGCACTGCTGGCAAGAAGATCCTATGGAAAAAATCCTATAGGAAAAATTAAGGGCACAACTCCAGACTAAAAACTGAGGGTAATTTATTCCATAGACTCACAGGAACATAAACACAGCCCACGCACCGACGCGTTTCGTCCCGTTGGACTTTATCAAGGTGTAGCATGTATACATACCTCCTCACATTTATAAGCCCCATTTCGCGCCAAAAAGTCTGTGGGAACACACCGCGCATGCGCGCCAGTGACGCGTCGCAACACTGTGACACCACCTCGTAACCAACCTATGACCTCGATCGCTGAGGTGACGTCACTCGTGTGCGCCCGCTTCCAACCTGAAACGCACAGCACTGATGCTGCCACCGGGCAAGAGGGGGAGGGGAATTAAAAAAATATATCAACAACTTTATTAATACTCTAAAAAAACGGACAAACTGACATGACTAACAAAAAATCAATATGATACACAAAAACGTTAAACTAAGAGTTTACCAATATAAAAACACAAAAGGTTGAAAAAAAACCTACTGATAAATCAAATACATTTGGATGCAAGAAGATGTTAAAACAATCACAGACCTAAACTGACTCTAATAATCAATTAATTAAATAATAAAGTATTGACTGTGTGAAAGAAATATATATACATTTAATATACATTAATTAAATAATGAATAAGCTTAAACTAAATTCATGTTTCTACCTTAATGGGTATCATCAGTGTGACGTTATATTTACACGTGCGTGTATACATGCTGTTGCTCTTAGGCCTTATAGTTACGGTGAAGCAACCGATGACGTCAACCATTCGCCACTGGCGAAAGTTGCACTTAGGTTTGGAGCAACGTCGCTGGCGGCAAGGCCAGTGACGTCACGAAGGGGGCGGGCAGAGTGCAGTAGGCGCTCTGTGATTGGTGTAGAGACAGTCACATGTGGCGACTGTCTCTCCCAAAATAAAATCTCACTGGCTTAAAAAAAATGTTGTCGCTCCGTCGCGCTTACTATAAGCGCATGCAACGGATCCAATGTATTTGTTTTGGTGCGCCATCGCCGAGCACTATAGGCGCAGCCTTAGTAAAAGTATTCCCCCTCCCCCACCTGTTAAACTGATTTTTTCTTTACTTTAATAAACCAAATGCAGATTTCCGTATTTCCCGCAGGAGATTTTGATAATTAAATCTTGGTATGTTCCTGCAAGTAAACCCTCTCGCCTCCCCTGTGGGCCAACCCTTGGGCTTTGCGGAGCCCAAGGTGGCATGTGGGCAGCGGGACCCCCTTAAAAAAAAGGGGGGGCAATTTACCTACATAAGCAGCGCTCATCCAGCAGTGCCACAGCGTCATGTGACATCACATTGCTATGGGACGCTGTAGAGGGAGCTTGCTGTGGAGAAGGTAAGACGCGCGCGTACACGACCATACCCCATCGCGCTTCCTCTCCTTCTTCTGACCAGAGGAGGGGGGTCCTCGTGCTCCCCCTGCAGTCGGGTGAAAGTTGGATCCTGGCGCTGACAGGAGAGAGGAGGGTGCGCGGGGCAACAGGTCAGGTTTTCAAGATATCCCAGTTTCAGCACAGGTGGCTCAAAGGCTCAGTCAAAGACTGAGCCTCTGATTGAGCCACCTGTGCTGAAGCAGGAACAGATGGAGCCACCTGTGCTGAAGCGGGATATTCTGAAAACCTGACCTGTTTGGGGGGGGGGGGGGGGAATGGGGAGGGAGCTTGAGGATGAGTTGAGCACCCTTATATATGCCCATCACATGACATTTTCCACATGTAACCCCACCATTATTTTACGAAGTAATGCACAGGGCCCTGGATAAGAGCGCTACATAGATGCTGTTATAAATAAATAAATACACTTCTCCCCACTCTCTGTGAGTGCTGGATTATAGCAAAAAGCAGAAAGAAAAGGCGATTAGGGGGCGTTAGAGCAGGTACCTAGAGGGCAAGATTAGCAGAACGTTCTAAGAAATAAGAATTAAGCATTGTGGCGCACGAGAGACATGAAACCACGTGACTTTGTGTCACAAACTGGTGTTAAGATGCATCAAGTAACAGGATAATATAAATAGCACAAAACGCCGCTGAAGCCAAATTGCTAAATGAATGCAGAGTAATAGTTATCGTACAGTAAGTACAAACGGTAATTCATTTACATTACAGGCATACCCCGCATTAACGTACGCAATGGGACCGGAGCATGTATGTAAAGCGAAAATGTACTTAAAGTGAAGCACTACCTTTTTCTACTTATCGATGCATGTACTGTACTGCAATCGTTATATACGTGCATAACTGATGTAAATAACACATTTGTAAAAGGCTCAATAGGCTCCTCACTTGCACACAGCTTCGGTATAGGTATGGAGTTGGTATTGCTGTTCAGGACGTGATGACAGGCGCATGCGTGAGCTGCCGTTTGCCTATTGGGCGATATGTACTTACTCGCGAGTGTACTTAAAGTGAGTGTCCTTAAAGCGGGGTATGCCTGTACTGCAGTGAACTGAAAACTAAATTACCAGGTGTAGATCGTGGAAAGATTTATTATAGAAAAACTAAACCTCAAATAACCTGCAGTTTTCTATCTAATGTCTCTGATTTTCTTTGTATAACATTTGTTATAACTTAATTTCATATAGCGCTTTTCTCCTAACGGGACACAAAGCATGTCACAATTACAGCATAGCATGTGGTTCGCAGCACATAGGATTGTTACAGACACTGTCCCTGCCCAGATGATTACAATCTATGATTTTGGTGCGTGAGGCACAGGGAGGTAAAGGGACTTCCCCAAGGTCACAAGGAGCTGACACTAGGAATTGAACAGGGTTCCCCTGCTTCACACTCAATGTGGTTGTTTAACAGCCAGTATCTTTACTCACTGAGCCATTAATCCCTGCAGTGCAAAGAAAAAACCCTCAGTTTATGCTATTAGTCCTGTCTGCTGGAAAATACTGCAGAATCATTAGTAAGGCCTGTCCCTAACATCGTACATCCACAGCTCTCCGTTACAGTTACCGCAGGGTTATAACCCGAAACTATTTATTTTTTTCCATCAATACAATCTGCACACTGACAAGTGATTAGCTAAGTTGCCGATCGATCCGTTCTCCTGTGATCGATCGGCAATTATTCGACTCAGGGGTTCTTTAAATCACTGTTAGGGCTGCAGAAGAGGACCCAAGAAAGTTCTGTGGGGAAGATCATGTGACCAGGTAGACACTAGATACAATTGGTGCACTGCTAGAGAGAGGGCAAAAGGGGTGTGCCAGAGCCTGTCTCAGAAGAGGAAGGGGATATGACTTTGTAAATGGTTGCTATAGAAACAAAAATGCTTGTTACATTAGGATACATTACAAATGTCTGTAAAAATTGTTTGTTTAAAAAAAATGCTACAAGTATTTTCTCAGTACAGAACTGATTTATACAGATTTATAAAAAAAAACACTTGTAGGATATTGCTTGAACTGCAGCTTTAAGTCATACCTTAGCCTAAGTCCCCGGTGGTGACGGCGGCGCGTGTGCGCCGCACATCAGACACGAACCTCAATCGGGCGGGCCCCAGTGTGTTCTCACGTGTTGGCTCACGCAGTGCGGTGGTGCGTCAGCCAGCAGGGGACACAACACAATTCGCTTCCCGTGTGGCGACGCGGTCACGTGGTGTGCTGGGAGCCAATAGCAAGGCAGATAGCTTGGACCAATGGGAGCGCAGTGCTTTGACCTGCTGGGCTGTGCTTTGTGTTTTGCCTGACGTCATGGCCCTCTTTCCCCCCCCCCCCCACCCACTCCGTTTTGGCCACCCCCTCCCTCCCCTCGCACCTCCCATCGCTCCCTACAGACCACAGATCGCGGTTTTAAGATGTGCGTGCGCCGCCAGGATACCAGGCGCGCGTGCAGCAGCCACCACCGGGAACTTAACCTAAGGTGGCGTTACTCCGATCCTGACCCTGAAATTATGGGGAGAGAGGATCGGGGGCGGGGAGAGAGAGACCTCTCTTTTTTTTGTAAATCACGTTAATTAAAAACGCGTTTCAGAGGAAATTCTGCACCCACAAAAAAACGAAACAACTAAATCGAGGCGGAAACTTCTTTAAAAGTCGCGGAAACATTTTACAGCTTTCAAAGGAAAGGGAAGAGCCGCCTGTGCTGAAGCAGGGATATCCTGAAAAGCTGACCTGTTGGTGGCCCTTGAGGACAGAAGTTGGCCACCTCTACTGTACACATTCCTTATTAACCCCTTCAGTGACAGGTAAACCAGCAACCCTATCCCGTGTGGGACTGAAGGAGTTAAGAGAGACGAGGACACAGGATAAAGTGAATACAGTAAATGTATAATGCGCCTGGTATGACCTTTCCTTGTTTAGTGAGAGGGGGGAGCGCGTCTCTACATACCGGGAGTACCAGAAAATCAGCTTTTACTAATTGTCCGTTGGTGGATCCCGTGCAGAAAAGGCTTCTCTGGGGCGTAGAATGTGTGGGAGGCGCCTGCTGCTCTCTTCAGCACCAACTCCTCGGACCCCCGCAGAAATATGGGGCGAACTCTTTTTGGCGGATCTGGATCCGCCGCGGATCGGGCGGTTCTTTTGCCCCCCCGCGGATTTAAGCGAATCAGTCTCAAAAAGGGCGATTCGTCTTTTCAGGATTTTGTTTTCTATTTTTTTTTTAATCGCTGACAATCCCCGTGCCGTGGGTGAGAAAGGCGACAGGAAACCTCCACCGTATAGCATGTAGCAAATAAAAAGATCACTTGTCAGCACATTCACGTCATAGGCCGAGCTCAGACTGGCTGCTGTGTCCGCGCGCTTGCGTGCGCGCCTCCGCCGTGCGCTCCTGCAGACCAGCGATCTGTGTTCAAACGGCAGGAGTTGGGTCGCGGCGTTTGGAGGCATGGCGGGGGGGGGGGCGGCGGGTGTAACGAACATGTCACTGAGCTGGTTCGCCTTTATTGGCTGAACCAGCTCACGTGACGCGACTGCAGCCCCAAATGTCAATTTGGGTTGTGGCAGCAAAATGTCGCAGCATCAAAGCTGTAGTTTGCCGCCACAAGCAGTTTCTAGTGTGACGGCTGTCATCCACTAGCCCCAAAGAGTGACGAACGTGCGCGTGCACGTCGCGTAGCTTCCTGTCTGATCTGGGCCATTATCACCTAACATACAGTGCTTCCACTGCAGCAAGGGATTCTGGGAAATGACATGCAAATGAGCACACCGTGTCACCTTTTGCCTGAAATCCATTTTTATATGGAACCCTTATAAACGAATGCTCGCTGTTAACACAGCTTTTAAGCACAGCATGGGAATCGGATGCAAAGCCAGAGAAACCACTCGCAGACAGCCTTTTTATTTTGAAAAATATTTTATTATGCAGTGAATCTTTACAACAAGATCATAACAATACATAAATCATTTTTCAAAAGAAAAGAAAACTGACGTGCATTAACTATACATATGTGATGCATTTAGTTCAATACATGTCATACATACAGCATCGCTAACTTTATTTGCACAGAAAAAAACTTTTGGGGGCTGGGGCTGTGGGGGAGGGGGTTTAGTCCTCCTCCTCAGGGCCGTCAATGATGGAGTAGGCTTTGAGCAGGCAGTGAATCAGCCTGCGCTGTCCTGTACCGACATCCTCTTCTTCCCCTTGGTCAAACGTTCCCTGGGGAATAGCAAAACGTCCTTGAAACAGCACATTAGACGCCAACCGGCTTCGATTGTGTCCTCTGTGTGTGTTCCTGAGAAGAGTCTGTGGAACACCGAGTAGTGCGTAATGTGCTTCCTCGGTGTACAGTCCCTTAGTTCAGAGCCCAGAGCTCGCATCAAGGCCCGCGCAAAGGGGCAGTCCCAGAAGAGGGGAAAAACCGTTTCCTCCACTGGGTTGCACCTGGGGCAGTGCCTCACTTTCGTACTTGTCAGCCCTCATGGGGAGTCCCCCGTGTATGGCCCGCCATGCAACGTCCTTATGCTTGTTCGTTAGTCTTTTCGATGCCACATTCCTCCACACCGTTTCAAAAGGGTTTGGGGTGGAGTCCTGGGACCGACTCTATGATGTCCTTTGCCCTGATCATTTTGTAGATGACCTTGGGCTTCCACAGATCTGGTTTTACTCCCTCCAGCTGGTTCTGCCTCACGAACTTCCTCACGTCCTTGTAGAACCAGGGCGTGTGCCAGTGGTAAGGGATGGAGCTGTCCCACGTGTCCCACCCCAGTGCTCTTCAGGGCAGCAGGAGTAGGAAGCGGGACATGGAGTAGGAAGCGGGACGCGGAGTAGGAAGCGGGACGCGGAGTAGGAAGCGGGACGTGGAGTAGGAAGCGGGACGCGGAGTAGGAAGCGGGACACGGAGTAGGAAGCGGGGCATGGAGTAGGAAGCGGGACACGGAGTAGGAAGCGGGACGCGGAGTAGGAAGCGGGACACGGAGTAGGAAGCGGGGCATGGAGTAGGAAGCGGGACACGGAGTAGGAAGCGGGGCATGGAGTAGGAAGCGGGACATGGAGTAGCCGGAAGAGTCCTTGTCGCAGTTTCTCAGGGTGATTTGCACACAGTTGTCCCCCTTGCACGGCCTCTTGTACAGCACTTGGCGCTTGCCCCTCTCCATCTTGGCACCCCAGAAGAAGCGGAACACTGCCATGGAGATTGCCCGACAGGTTCTGCTTAAAGGTGGCCACGTACTGCAGAACAGGAAGGATCTCGTTCTGCAGCACCAGTTTTTCCCCCTCTATGGTGAGGGGTCGGAGGCGCCATAGTCCAAATTTCTGCTTCACTTTGTTCAGTCTTTCATTCCAGCTCCTCAGGGCTGCGCCTTCGCTACCCACACCAAATCAGACGCCCAGGATTATGATGAGACCTGCTCTGATGGGGAAGGGCCAGGGGTCGGCAGTCAGGTTCCAACGCCCAAATAGCTTGGTCTCTGACTTCCCGCAGTTGACTTTTGCTCCCGAAGCTTTCCCGGAGTCCTCACACGTCCGGACGAGCGTCTTCACCGACCGGCTAACTGCGCAGAAGATGGTGAAGTCATCCATGTAGGAGCGAGAACTTCACGTCTCCGGGGTCCTGGCGTGATGATCCCTTTGATCCCTGCGTCTCGTCTGATGCACAGGGCGAAAAGCTCTATACAATAGACAAAAAGGAGAGGGGAAAGAGGGCTTCAACCTTAATGGGTCTCATCAGTGTGAGGTTTGTTGTACGGGCTTTGCACTTTTCAAGGCTGTAGGATTTACCATCACATTTTTGAATTATGGTGGGTGAAAAAGGCGACAAGAAACCTCCATCGTATAGCATATAGCAAATACAAAGATCACTTGTGAGCACATTCACATGTCTTAGACAGGTCTGCAACCCTGCTGTGCTAATAGCGAGCATTAGCTTATAAGAGTTCCATGTAAAAATGGATTGCAGGCAAAAGGTGACACGGTGTGCTCATTTGCATGGCGTTTCCCAGAATCCCTTGCTTGCACACCTGTCTAACACACACACACACATACACACGCACACACACACACACACACACACACACACACACACACACACACACACACACACACACACACACACACACACACACACACACACACACACACACACACACACGCACACACACTTTATCCTCCACTTCATTTTAAAGCTGCAAGTCCACTGGAAACCCCACCTATTATTCTCATTCTGCTGAAATTCTTCTGCGACCTGTGTTTCCTGCAGCATTCCATTTTCAGAAAATACATTATATTTCCTTATAGAAAAATGCCTGTTAAAAGCTTTCTTTGCTTCAGGTTCAAACTTGAAAATAGCTTCTGGGGCAGGTGCTTTGTTAGTTTTGTTACCTGTTTGCATGTATATCTGAGTGTGTGCATATATACATACACATATAAAAATAAAGGGACAGGCACACCAAAAATATGCAAAAGTTTATTGTATTGGCAAAATACAATTGTTGTATATTTTTGGTGTGCATAAACATTTGTTATTTTTGTACAACATCTTATAGGCACTGATAGCAGCATCCTCCCCAGCAGTCTGGTACATACTAAGGGCCTCATGCAGAGAGCAGCGCTATTTACAATCTCGCCATTTTCCGGAGAAAATCGCGCTAAAAACAGCTGAAAATGGCGAGGTAGGAAAAAAGCGCCATTTTTTTTTCTATTTGAATATCTCGCCGCGCGGCTGGCGAGAAACTACATCTCGCCAGTCTGAAAAATATCCGAATTCAGAAAGGCGCTCTCGCCATCTAGCGGCTGTTTTTGGCGCGATTTTCTCCAATTTTCTCCGCCAACTAAAGTTGGCAAGAAGCAGGAGCTCGCCGGCTATAGGGAAACAAAAAAAAAATGCGCGATTTTTTTTTTCCCTTTCAGCTGCGCGCATCTCCTCATTTACAATTCTCCACATGCAGTAATGCTAAAAATTAGCGGATTTCGCCCATTTCTGCATATGGAGAATAAAACTCTCCATTAAATCTAGTTTTTCTAAAACTCTCCAATTATTTCTACCGCTGCTCTCTGCATAGGCCCCTAAGTGTGTGAACCCATCCCTTCCCTATATATATACACATTTTTATTTTTTAACATCTTTTCTTTACCTTGTTCATTATATGTATGTCCCTCCCTGTGACCGGTGTGTTTCTCTGGTTAGAGAACAATGAATTCAGTCTTCTCCATATCCCAGTCTTTTGTTCAGTGAACTTTGAACCCGCTTGAAAACCGTGATAACACAAGGGACATTCATTTGAAAATCAATTGGTTCAAATCCTTGTGTGAGGTACCGGGTGTGACAATTTGTAGCAAATGTCAAACCAGACAGATGCGTCAATATCACCGTATGTGAGAAAATACATTTTCTAGTGAGCGGTACTGCCATATCATTCCCTTACATTAGAGCAGGGGAGGGGGGGCACTTCAGTGCTCAAGGGCAACCAACAGGTCAGGTTTTAAGGAAATTCTTGCTTCAGCACAGGTAGCTCAGTCGAAGACTACACCACACACACACTCCATGCTGTTTCTTCCTCTCCTTGGCCCCACCCCATGGCTTCTGGCACCTCCTCCTGATTGGCTGCTGCTGGGTAATGCAGGCAATCAGGATGGAGGAAGCTGCCCAGCCCCCTAGCAGCAGCCCTGCTCTCTCCTTGCTCAGGGAAATCCAGCGGACCCCCAATTTATAAAAATGTTTTTACCAGGAAGTAACACATTGAGAGTTACCTCTCGTTTTCAAGTATGTCCTGGGCAAAGAGTTATTATGACAAACACATGGGTACATTAAATGGACAGAGGTTATACATTATATACAAGACATTGCATGCACAGTTAGAGATAATATATATTATAGGCGTATGTAACAGTTACAGACCAGATTAAAATGTAAGACAGCTTTATTTTTGAAAGAACTTAGACTGGTGGCGACTGTGAGAGTCTCCGGGCGATTGTTCCAGTTTTGGGGTGTCCCAGTAATGCGCCTGCAGACATACCTCACTGGGCAAAGTAGAGAAGCCCCTAGGATGTCTGGTAGGGTGTCCAAACCAGGACAAATGTCACAAATGCACAGTCGCGAGTGCAGACTGCGCATGCGTGAATGGCGAGCGCCGACTGCGCATGCGTGAATGGCGAGCGCCGACTGCGCACGCACGGCCAGTGCAGACAGAAAACCGGAACTGTGGCCAGAAAAGTCGGGACCCGGGACAAACGGCTAAAAACCTGAACATCTGGTCACCCTAATGTCTGAGGAACAGCCCGAGCAGCGGATCCCCATCCACAGTATTCATTACCCCTGAGGAAGTGGCAGTTCCACAAGAGGGCTGGAAAGTAACAGTAACGTTACACAGAACAGCCTGGGCTCTCAGCAGGGGCCCGCAGTAAAAGGGACCAGTAGGATGTTGTTAAAAAGGAGGGCCCGCTTCACCAGTGAATGTGACTCCCATTAAGAGTGGGCACTTATGCCACGGCCCATGTGTCGGCGCTACACGCGCACCTGCCGGGCTGGCGACGCGTGCAGCTCTGTTTCCCGGTATGTGCAGAGCTGCAGGGGGGAAAGACGGAGGGGAAGCGTGGCGGGGGTGGGCACGGTCATGACGTCACCCGGCAGGTTCGTCCTCATTGGCTGAACCTCCGGGAGGGGGGTGGGGGGGGGTGGCCAGCGCTCCGTCGCCAGTTCTGAAGACACTTTTGCTGTCTTCAGAAAAATCTGGACGCGCAGCGCGGCGGCGGGCAGGGTAGGTTGCGGCCCCATTGAGGGACGGTTCTTGTCCCTCCAGCGCCCGCCATAGCTCGTGCTGCAGCGGGGACCTAGCCTTAGGGTAGAAGTCTGTCAAGAATGATAGTGGTACGGATGAAATAAAGTAGAATCTTAATGTAAAGGGGAACACAGTGTTCCTAAGCCTGGGAACATGAATAAATATAGAAGTTGTACTATAAAAACTCCTGCTGCCCATCTTTCCCATCGCTCAGCCGACCACACAGAGCACCCTGAGACAGGGCAGGTCACGTCAAGCACACAACTACCCTGAGACAGGGCAGGTCACGTCAAGCACACAACTACCCTGAGACAGGGCAGGTCACGTCAAGCACACAACTACCCTGAGACAGGGCAGGTCACGTCAAGCACACAACTACCCTGAGACAGGGCAAGTCACGTCAAGCACACAACTACCCTGAGACAGGGCAGGTCACGTCAAGCACACAACTACCCTGAGACAGGGCAGGTCAGGTCAAGCACACAACTACCCTGAGACAGGGCAAATCACGTCAAGCACACAACTACCCTGAGACAGGGCAAGTCACGTCAAGCACACAACTACTCTGAGACAGGGCAAGTCACGTCAAGCACACAACTACCCTGAGACAGGGCAGGTCACGTCAAGCACACAACTACCCTGAGACACGGCAAATCACGTCAAGCACACAACTACCCTGAGACAGGGCAAGTCACGTCAAGCACACAACTACCCTGAGACAGGGCAAATCACGTCAAGCACACAACTACCCCGAGACAGGGCAAATCACGTCAAGCACACAACTACCCTTAGACAGGGCAAGTCACGTCAAGCACACAACTACCCTGAGACAGGGCAAATCACGTCAAGCACACAACTACCCTGAGACAGGGCAAGTCACGTCAAGCACACAACTACCCTGAGACAGGGCAGGTCACGTCAAGCACACAACTACCCTGAGACAGGGCAAGTCACGTCAAGCACACAACTACCCTGAGACAGGGCAAATCACGTCAAGCACACAACTACCCTGAGACAGGGCAAATCACGTCAAGCACACAACTACCCTGAGACAGGGCAAGTCACGTCAAGCACACAACTACCCTGAGACAGGGCAAATCACGTCAAACACACAACTACCCGATGTAACCTCCGGAGGGAGCCGGGGGGGCGGGGAGGGTTACCGGGGGGATTAGAGGATGCAATTCACACTTTGTTTTCTACCTGGTACATTTAATGAAACGTCGTTCGGTGCGTTGCAATGGCACCCCCGCCTTACGTTACCATTTCTGAATCAGGCGAGTTTGCATTAAACCTTCCCTATATCCGTGGCAGTCTCCTAACGCCACTAGATCCCGGGCAGCCGTGTGCCACGCGTGTGAATGGAACATGACCTGCCACTTCCTCAACACCTTTGTTCTTTCATTTCATTTAGATAAGGGCGCCGTATTAGCCGAAGTCTCCATGGAAACCTCACTCCGCCGCAGAGCTGAGATGTTCACTGCTTTGTTACGCGGCGCTGACAGCCGGTGGAGGGTAATTCAGCCGGCGAAAGAAATGTGCAGGAAAACACCTGCATTAGGGTCGAGAATCCTGGAGAAATGAGGCACGTTAAGACGGGGCGGCCAACTCCAGTCCTCAAGAGCTACCAACAGGTCAGGTTTTCATGATATTCCTGCTTCAGCATGGGTTGCTCAATCAGTCCCTGCTTCCGCACAGGTGGCTCAATCAGTCTCAGCTTCACCACAGGTGGCTCAATCAGTCCCTGCTTCAGCACAGGTGGCTCAATCAGTCCCTGCTTCAGCACAGGTGGCTCAATCAGTCCAAGCTTCCGCACAGGTGGCTCAATCAGTCTCAGCTTCAGCACAGGTGGCTCAATCAGGTGTGCTGAAGCAGGGATAGCTTTAAAACCTGACCTGTTGGTGGCCTCTGAGGACTGGAGCTACCCTTGCATTGAGGTCAGGGCTGAAATCTCATTATGATATTATTTTTATTTTACAGAGAAAGGGAGAAGAACGACTCATTACTTCAGTCTGATATGTGACAATATGTCAAAAAGCTATAAGGGATTTATATACGATGTGCCCATGTAAACTCGGATTTCCTGAATCACTCGGGGAAAATGGTTTAAAATTGGGATGTTTTGGGGTCAGAAGACACATTGTTACCAGATAAGATGAGTCCCGGTATTACAGAGGAGATGGAGGGTGTGAACCTGTGGGGTACAGGATTCCCATGGGACTGAAGCGGGATGGATATAGTTAAATATATAACTCTTTATTTTAGTGCAGGGTTGATGGATGTATTTACTTATGATTTCATTTTGTTGTTTTTTTGTTCTAGTCTCAGGGTTTATATATATATATATATATATATATATATATATATATATATATATATATATATATATATATATATATATAGTCTGTTTAATAGTTTTAAAGCATGTAATAATAACTTTATTTCATATAGCACCTTTCTCTCAATGGGACACACATCGCGTCACAATTACAGTACAGCGAGCGGTACGCAGCACATAGGGATGTTACAGACACAGTCCCTGCCCAGATGAGCTTACAATCTATGATGTTGGTGCCTGAGGCACAGGGAGATAAAGTGACTCGCCAGAGGTCACAAGGAGCCGACACCGGGAATTGAACCAGTTTTGTTAAAAATCAGTGTCATTCCTTACAGAGGAATGTCGTTACTCGCTGAGCCACTTTTTGTGTATTTGTGTATTTGTATTTTTTTCTCTGGGATATGTCTGCTTTTTTTTGGAAAACGTAATAAAATATATTTTTAAAAATGACACATTCTGCAGACATTTCTTTTATACATAGAATACACCAAGTATACAGTGACGTGCAGTAAAGCCAGATCATTTTAAATGGAGGAGATTAGAGATATAACACAGCGACAGGAATATCAGATAGGCTGAGAAGTCCCAGGAGTTACTTTAAACCTGCACTGATCTCTTCTCGCCCTTTCCAACGCAGTTTTTATATTTTAAATCGGGTGCTTTTTTTCAGGAGATATAAACATTCGAAGTATATAGTCCCGGGGAGGTTAAAATGCAGCTCTCCCCACAGCCCAGTGCAGTGTAAAAGTTACCAGGGTAACCTCAGAAGCCAGAGATCAACGAAATCCCTATTTGTAATACTAAAAGAGTGGTGGATTCAGGGAGTCGCCTCCCAACAGAGGTGGTAAGGGCGAATATAGTAAGGGAATTCGAACACGCTTGGGATAGACTTAAGGCTACGTCCTACATATGAAAGGAAGCCGGCGATCTAATAGGGTCCGAGGCTTAACGGCAGGTAGGGAAATGGGCAGCCTCGGTGCGCCAAAGTGGTCCGTAGCTGTCGTCAACCGTTTAACTCCTTCGGCGCCACTGCCAAGCGGTTTCCAGACCCTGAAAGGGTTAACACATTAAGCGGGTGAGAGAGAATTGGGAACAGCTGGAATTGGTCACCAAATCATGTCAACGACACAGCACGAGCCTGTAACTACACAGGCGCATCAAAAAACATACACCCCACCTCCTTTCCGTTAGGAGGTTTTTATTTATTTTTCTCCCCACCACCTCGAGCCCTGGTAGGTTTGGGACTTA
The DNA here is from genome assembly GCF_040206685.1 of Ascaphus truei. NCBI lineage: Eukaryota > Metazoa > Chordata > Amphibia > Anura > Ascaphidae > Ascaphus > Ascaphus truei. The sequence continues at coordinate 28,521,552 of NC_134499.1, forward strand.
TTCAGCACCAGCACCTGAGCCGCTTATTTGCCTGGAGGCTGCGATGCACCTATAATTTACAGTCAAAAAGGATCCTTGCCAGAAGAGCTCACGTAGCAAAGAGAAGAGGAAGTCATCCCTGAATCCACACCTCTTGAAACGGTAAGATGTATTATATTCTATAATAGACATTAAGCCGCGATTAATGCGCAACGGAACTTGTAATATCCGTCCTAAAATATATACAGCAGTGAATAGTGAAAACTTCGCCTTTAAGAAATAATTCTTAAAATACGCACGGTTTCAAAAAAAACAAAATAAGCTAAATAAGAAAAATAGTGCCCCTTTTAAAAACTAGAAACAATATTGGTCTATAAATAGAAAATTATATACATTTTAGCTTCCAAATTAAAGCTAAAAGGGTCGGAGATAGTTATGGATTATATATATATATATATATATATATATATATATATATATATATATATATATATCTATATATATAGATCTATATATATAGCTATATATAGATATATATATATAGCTGGCAGGGACTGTGTATGTTATATTCTTCCAAAGGGATCATTAGCCCTTTTAAAATCCTAAATGGAAGCTGACGATTTGCCAAGTGACTTTAGCGAGCGAGCGCAGGGCGTATATTAAGGTCAAAGGAGGTCGTCGCAGAACAGAGAGAACACCTTATTAACTCAGAATCTGGAGGGGCGCCAGCGGAAAATAGCTCGTTCACTGCAAGAGATGACAAAGGGAACGACCATCAAAGCATTCAACTTTTTCATTGTCTCTCCAGATGACAGTGTATTATTATACTCAACGTGACTGTTGTTTTGTAGCACTGTCAGTGTATGTGGGGCTGTACCAAGATCAGTACAGAAGCAACATACTAACAAAGATTCCTTTTCAATGTTTTTTGAGGGGGGGGGGGGGTTATTTTCAGAGTTTCTTTGTTGCAGAACTGATGCTGGGTACTGCTAAAACTTTGTATCTTTTTTTTAGTCCCTTCTTCAGCACAGGTGGCTCTATCAGTCCCTGCTTCAGCATAGGTAGCTCAATCAGAGGCTCAGTCTTTGACTGCACCTCTGATTGAGCCACCTGTGCTGAAGCTGGAATATTCTGAAAGCCAGACCTGTTGGGGGGTCTTGAGCACCCCTGGGATACAGGACCCGCATAATATTATTTTTCTTATCAGCGTAGCCATGTTTGCTAGATTTTTCATGCTGATAAGGATTCCAGCAGCGCCAGCAGCTTGCTTTGTTTTTACTGCTGCCTCGTAACTGGCGTTTAACCAAAGCAAACTTCAACCCCAATGCTGGAAACCGACAGCAAGACAAGCCTCGTCCATGTAAAGTCCATTCACTTTTACTTATCTTATATATTTACATTTATTATATATATTATTTTGGGCATTTTTTTTTGTTGTTACTGTATTGCGGAAAGATCTGAAAAGCTGCGTAGGAGATAACTTATTTAAGCTACATCCAGGGCACTATTTGGGGTGAAAAATCATTGGAATAGCATTTATAAACTCACTTTTTTTGTTCCAAAGTACAACTAGTTTGGTACCCAGAACCTCAATAGCTGTTACTGTTTGGAGGTAAATATCTTGCTCCTATTGAACCAGACTGTCCTGTATTTGACACTCTGTCCAGTAAAAAAATAGAGGTAATTAGAGGTAATACTGGACATGTATGTGTCTGGTTTTACCTCTCTGGACATAGTAACGTGACCGGCTTGGGGGGGCCGTGGGATTTCCCCGAGCAGGGCTGCTGCTAGGGGGCAGGGCATCTTCCTCTTTCCTGATTGGCTGTTGCTGGGTAATGCAGCCAATCAGGAGGGAGTGTGGGGGTGGGGGTGGGCCCGAGGAGAGGATGAAACAGCATGGAGCGGTGAAAGGGGTGTGTGTATGTGCGTGTCTCGAGCGCGTCACACCTTTCACCATTGTGTCCAGTATTTTTGAAGAAGCCACCTGGCAACCCTATTTGCATTGTATTACCCATAAATATGTTTTAGATGCAGTATTGGCCGTGTACAATAGGCCTTCACAGAAACACAACACTGCTATTGTGGGGTTTAAAGAATACGTTACCCTTTGCCTTTCCTGCCGTTGTGGGAAGCTACAGGGTGAGAGTGACAATTTATACTCCTCTCGTGCTGTTTTTGTACCTGTTCAGATATACAGAGAGATAAGGCACAAACCGTTGCTTTTATGGCTTTGCAAATTGTGCTGGTGGATCAGTTGAATGCTGACCTGACACTAACATAGTCCAATGTCTTAATAACTCTGGTGTATTAACCCCTTCTGCTTCTGAAGGTTCCTAATACGTAGGTACAGGTAGTCCTCGTTATCCAACGTTTCCCTTTACAACGAATGGCATATCCAACGCTTTACAATGCAACCCTATGGGCCGTATTTCAATGCCGGAATGCACTATGCGACCCCTGAATGCGTTATCCAACGCTCACCGCTGCTGATCAACACGGGACTCACGTTACAATGGGTTCACTATCCAACGCTACTTCCAGAACGGGTTCCGTTGGATAACCGAGGACCGCCTGTAGTCCGACTTAATGTATGTATATCTTTTATTTATACAGCGCTATCCAGGTCCATAGCGCTTTACAAAACACGTGACATCATATTATAACGCACACTGGGAATAAGCGCTTCAGACATAGAACATCAGGAAAAGGACTGCCTGCCCCGAAGAGCTTACAATCTAAATCGTAATCACTCTGGTGTAGTCTGAAGAATCCTAATACGTTGGTAGTCTGCATTAACCCCTCTGCTGCCAGAACGGTCAGCAATGCATTGCAAAGCAGAGAAGCGGTTAAGCAGTCCACTAATATTATTATTAATGATAATAATATTATTATTTTACATTCTATTGAGATGTATAAATACGAGACTGTGGGAGAAATAATACAGATGTGACATCCATAGAGAAGGGCTGCTCTCTCTTTTTTTACTGTTTATTTTGCATACGTTTGATTTTTTTAGGGTACAAAAATAATGAAATTGGGACAGGGGGTACATCATATTACAGCCATGCACATACTGGTGAGGAACTGTTTGAGGTTAATACGTTGTTATAAATCCAGGCCTCATATACTATTCATCATAAAACTGAAAAACATGGAAAAGAGGAAGTGAAAAAGAAAGGGGGAGAGAAACATAGCATATTATAAAAACGTCATACAGTACGTCTCCTAGTTCCGCTAAGACAGGAGTGGCCAACTCTTAAAGGGCCACCAACAGGTCAGGTATTCATGATATCCCTGCTTCAGCACAGGTGGCTGAATCTGAGACTCAGTCGAAGACTGAGGCTCGGATTGAGCCACCTGTGCTGAAGCTGTGACTGACTGAGCCACCGATGCTGAAGCAGCGACTGTTTGAGCCACTTGTGCTGAAGCAGAGATATCCTGAAAACATGACCTCTTGGTGGCCCTTGAAGACTGCAGTTGGCCGGCCCTGCGCTAAGAATATCATATTTTCGAAACCTGTTATGCCAAGTCCTCGTTTACACAGCGCGTTATTCTCAGAGAAGCTAAGTGGTGCTCAGATTCATCAAAGTGAATTAACCCCACAGCGTAGGTCATTAACAAATCTCAACCAAGGGCCCCAAATCCTGCTAAATGTGTTGCATCCCTCATTTTTTAAAAAGCGGTCATTTGCTCCATCCATCGTACAGGCCAAATACGCCTCTTGATCCATCTTAATATTTGGAATGATCCATTGTTTTATACAACGCTGCGATACCACAGCGAGAAGCCGTAGGAATACGGGTGACTAGTTTTCTTTCATGTTTAGGGCTATTTAATGGGGCCAGCCACGGATTGGGGGGAAATTGAGGCTCCCAGAACTGTATTTATCATGGGAAAGATTTGGGACCAGATTGGGATTAGCGTTGGACACGGTGGCGACTTTCCCATTAGGTCCGATAGGCCTGGGCCTAAAGCGGCAACATTTTGGGGCCGGCAGAATCTGGGGCGGCGTGCGCGATCGTCAACGTGACGTCACATTGCCATGGCAGTGGTGCAGCACTGGAGGATGAGGGCGGCACCAGGTAGGCGCCTAAGGGCGGCATTTTTTTTAAAAATCCGCCACCGGTTGGACAGTACCAGCACCAGTCATGTGAAAGCGACCCATTCTGTCCACCGGCCGGAAACATCTAGGAGAGGAAGTACTGTACTACTTCTTTAATGATGATGACCAGGAGTCCGATAGCATCTGTGTAGGAGTCTGTACGCATTCTCAGGACTGCACTTTGTTATAGCTGTTACATACAGTGTGTTCCTTTCTTTGTGTGCCAAAGCCAGGCTTGCTGCTTCTGTGTTATCCTTCTTGCGGCTGCCAAGGGCTCGGTGGAAACAATTGGGCAGTTCATCAACTCCTTCTCTGTTTTATACACACAAATGTTGATTATTTATACTCCGTACACAGAGTGAGCACGATCTGAACCCATTAAATGTGCAACAGTGAGTTGATCTGGATCAGAACGAGCTGCCACTAGGATTACGAACCAGCTTCACCCACTTTAGTGGCAGCGACGTTTCCATTGAGCGTCTTCTTCACCGTAGTCAGCGACACAGCTTTACTGGCAACACAAAGGTCACACGAGGTTCGGTGATCAGAAGGGGTAACCCCAAAGAGCAGAGAAAAAAAATAATCAACCAATGAAACCGTCATCATTAATAAAGATTCAGGTGCATTGGGAAAAGACACGTGTATCTCCCCCCTGAGTTGGCTCACTGTCATTCTTATGCTGTCACTCACGAATGTATGATGCACCCCTCCTTTAATTGAAGAACACGAGCGGCACCCCAGGGGACTGGTACAAAGGCAAGAAATGATTTATTAAACAGAATCGACGTTGCGGTCCGGAACTCGGACCTTGGTCAAGATGCTTTTCTTCCATTGAAGGAGATTCGCATCATATACTGGTTGCGCTCTTTGGTGTTGGGCGTGTGTGACGGTAGGGGTAGATTTGGCTGCTTTTAATAAAGGTTAAGCCCGCCATTACCCCTACCTGTCAATAATATATCTGTGTTGTACATAAATATGTGTTGTGCAGCCCGCTTCCAGCACTTCAGGGAGCAGGGGTTAACTCTGTGTTCAGGATAGAATGTTCCAAGTTTCATGTAACCCTTCTCATGTAACAAAACTTCTTTTGCAATTGACCCACCAATCAGGGGTGGCAAATATAATTTTAGGTACCTGCCATTGACCCTCCCTTTGTGTATCCATGATGTACCACGGGGGGGGGGGGGGGGGGGGAGAGAGAGAGGAGGAGGGGTGCGGTGGCCCCTGTTATTACTTCAACTGGGAAAACGTCCTCCGCACCTAGGCTTGTAGGGTGTTCATCAGTTACCCCAGTTGGGTGCGTGTGCTTTATGTATTGGATAGTTGTGAATATCACTTTCCAATAAATTAATTTTTATTAACTCTGTAGTTCTGTCTGGCGAGTTGATCCCTGTAGTGTTAGTCCTGGTCCCCCGTAATAGCGTGCCCCCGAAGCAATTTGTATGTCGGAGTCAAAACAGGGCATCTTTCGCCCCTCCCCTCCCCCCACCCCCCCCCCCCCCCCGACTTGTCACTCACTAATTGCCATCCACTCGTAGCAGTTTGTCTAATGACGTCTTTATAAATGCTTCCCAAGAATAAAATATTGTATGGAATAAAAGGTCGCAAGAGCAGCCTCATTACAAAGGAGACGGGGATTATACACCAGAAACCCCAAAGCATCCTGTTACCAGGGAAACATTACCAGCTGAAAAATAAACTGCAATTCTTTTTGCCCTCAGCCGCTTCAACCTAATAATAATATCTATAGTGTTAGTTCAGTTTGGTCCTTTATTAGAGGAGGCTCCAACACTATACCAATCATATACCAGTGCTGAACCAATCATATACCAGTGCTGAACCAATCATATACCAGTGCTGTACCAAGGATATACCAGTGCTGTACCAATCATATACCAGTCTGTATCAAGGATATATCAGTGCTGTAACAATGATATCGTAGTGCTGTATCAATGATATACTGTAACAATGCTGTACCAAGGATATACCAGTGCTTTACCAAGGATATACCACTGCTGTACCAATGCTGTATGAATCTGTCCTTGATGCCAAGGAACAACATGGAAAGATGGAGTCCTGAGTTTCAACAGAAAACCTTGATACTAATCATCGCTGCTTAGGGAATAACATTGGATGGTGCGACAGCTGTCCATTGTTTTGCAGTAAATACAGTATTATTTTTTTACTGGACCCAATACCCATTAGCTGAACACATAGTACAGTGCACAACAGCACTGCGTCTCCCCTAACATTCGGATAACCAAGTTAGGGATCGATTTATCTCTGCCCGTTTTAGCCCATGTTTTCACACACTTGCCACTTTTTAACCTAGAATAATATCTGGATGAAAACTGCTGATGTTGGTGAAACGCGCTGGCTGTTTCCCCCTCCCCGGCATGTTTGATGAAATGTAGGCAGATTTGGAAAACTCAATATACTTGACAACTATATACTTTTTTTTTTTACTGACTTAGAGAAAAAAAGAAGGGGAGCAGATTTTTTTTGTCCAAAAATATAAACTCGCACTGAGCGTTGGATGGAAATTCTATCATGTATTTAAAAAAATGTTTTCAAAACATCCTAGGAGTTTTCAGGGAGTGACGTCTCCTGTAATTACTGTTATGACTCCTTCTTTTTTAGTTCCAGGAGTACATAATTACTAGATAATTAAATTGATGAAATTAAAGCAGCACAGTAAGGTTAATCAAAATACAGTTGACACACCAGAGGTCCAACAGTTTGACCTGACTGTTAAGAATCTGTACTTTCTCCGACTGGGCGGTCACTAATTGTGTACATGAAGTTTTAGTGTACACTTTTGTCCAGGGATCCATATTGAATCTATCTCATTGACTCTTGTTCAAGCTGCTTCCCAGAGTTGGGGAAGAGATCAGCTCCATTCACGTCAATGGGACTAAAATCTTCTCCAGCATTGGGAAGTGGCTTCACCGCATTTTGAATAAGGGCTTGGGTGCCCCCGAAATCTCCCCCAAGTCTCTCACTCACTGAAGCTCAGGGCATTGCTAACATCATTGAAGAGTTACGGCTGTAAATTGCTCTTAGCCACACATATGCGAGTTGCTATAAAGTCAGTGCAATCAGCTGGTATATATATATTATGCTATGTTTAATTATATGTTTTCATATTATTTTAATATTTGTTTAATAACTGGGAGTAAGTTTATTAGCTGTCAAATTTAGGACTGAAAATCTATGTCAGAATGCAATGAGAATTATCAGGGACTATACATATTTTACGTATGTTAGGACAACCTTCTGTCATCATGGACCAGTCTTAACATTCATTTGGGGTGCCATCATTGTTAACATATATTTCAATAGTACTGATCTTGGCTCTAAAGAAAAGGCTACAATTGGGACAGAGAAACAGGAGTGAACTTTGGGAGCAACCACTGAGTTATTTGGTGACTACAGTTTGAGACTTGGTCTTTGGGAACAACCACTCTGGTCTTTGGCGACCACAGTTTGAGACTTGGTCTTTGGGAATGACAACTCAGGTCTTTGGCGACCACTGTTTGAGACTTGGTCTTTGGGAAGAACCACAAAGGGCTTCGGGAACCACAATTTGAGACTTGGTCTTTGGGAACAACCACTGAGGTCTTACCAAAGTTTGAGACTTGGTCTTTGGGAAGAACCACAAAGGGCTTCGGGAACCACAATTTGAGACTTGGTCTTTGGGAACAACCACTGAGGTCTTTGGGAACCAAAGTTTGAGACTTGGTCTTTGGGAAGAACCACAAAGGGCTTTGGGACCACAGTTTGATACGTGGTCTTTGGTGACCAGTTTAAGACTCCCTTTGTTAGGTGATTGTACTAACATAACAGAGAACATAATGTCTTAGTGACAAGAGTTGCGTTCTGAATCAGTGCATAAAAAATAAATAAAATTCAGTAGCCTCTGAACAAATGCTCTTACATGAATATATCTCCAATCCCCAAAAGATAAACACACGGTAGAATTTTGCAATTCATTATTTGATCAGTTTAGATGTTACCTTCCCAGGACCCAAATTAGTGATATTTGGGCGTTCTGAACCCCCCAAAATATAGCATTTTAATGGAAAAGTACTGATTTTAAACAGTCAAATATGTAAGAACACTGACACTACAAATACATGGGACTGTCTTCCAGAAGGTGAGACTTATTATACATCTGTGAGACCTGACAAGATGAAATAGAAAAAACAAAGGTAGTTGGAAACAGAAGGTTTGGAAAAAGAAGAACTGCAATGAAGGGGTTAAATGGAGCCCCCTCTCAGGCTAGACCAAGGGTTTTCAATGTCAGTTGCAGGCCGTGATGAACCTCCAACAGCTGGGGTGTAAATCATGACTTAATGGGTCCTTCATCAAGAGGCCTGCAAAAGTCAAGGTGAGAGCTATCCCCACCCCCCAGACAAGTGTTTCGAAATGCTTGGGCGTTCCATGAAGCTTCAAGCTCCACGGGGAAAAAATGTTGTGATATTAACCCCCTCTGCAGCCAGGGGGGCATGCAGCACTTTCCAAGGCAATGCGTTGCTAGCCCTTCTGGCAGTGAAAGGGTTAAACACATGTCCTCTTTTTTGTATAGCCTCCCCTGTTTTCGCCCGGTCTGCCTGATTTAGGATCCGTCAACATAAAGCAGGTGCAAGGAACATTAAGAGATCTCCCTCACTTTTGCTCCTCAATGTCTCAGTTTGTAGTTTTTTTTAACATGTTGCCTAGAACATTGTTCTAGAGCAGGGGTGCTCAACTCTAGTTCTCAAGACCCCCCCCCCCCAACAGGCCAGGTTTTCAAGATATCCCTGCTTCACCACAAGTGGCTCAATCAATGGCTCCGTCAAAGCAGGGATCTCCTGAAAAACTGACCTGTTGGTCGGTCTTGAGAACTGGAGTTGAGCACCACTGTCCTATAGCATGATAGTATTTTCTATACCACTCCTTTTTACAGATGTGTCACAGTACATTTAGAAATGAAGCAAAAAGTGTAGCGCTCCACAATAGTGGCCAAGTGGTGAGTATTTATTCATCCAACGTTTCGGTTCCAACGCAGCAGATCTGTCTCGAGGTTGACTTGAGAAAGGTCTGCTGTGTTGGCCATTTGGCCACTATTGTGGAGCGCTACTCTTTTCGCTTCATTGCTATGGGATTTCACCAGTGACTTTCAGCACCCGCAAGTATCTTGAATTCTTGAGTGTACGTATAACGTTATATACTTTGGACAGTACATTTGGATACATATACATAGTAGGTTTATGTTCTGTATATTACGAACAAGACCCCGACACTCCTCGTACAGATGTAGCTAAGGTTATTTCCCCTGCTTGCGCCTGGCAGTGGGACATACCCAACGCACCAATGAGAGAAGTGGGCGCGCGCGAGAAAGGGACGGGGGCAACACAATATCTGCCCCGCTAGTGCAGTAACGCTGGCTACGTCTATTTTACATAAAAACTTTTCCACTTCAATGTCGTCATTGTAGTTCCGCACCGAGCCAAGAACAAAACTATAATTTTGTTCCGTAGCCTATTATTTTCTATGAGGAAAGAACGGAGCACTTAGGAGAAGGGAGTGTGTGTCTTTATCTTCCATAGGACAGCACAGGTGAGCAAGAGGAAAATTCTGTATATAGCGGTGGGTGGTATATATTACCCATCCTGAAAATGAGCACTCAGGGCAGCAAAATATCACAGAGAGTATTTATATACACTTCACAAGTCTCCTATATGGCACAGAAAATGTAACTGATCACAGCCCTAATTGCCAGACACTTGGTAAGCCGGCCATGCTGATTGATAATATGGCACATGCCTTAAATTTACAGTGACAGCAAACTGCACAGTCTTTCTTCAGATGAGGGTTTATCTCTGTGTTAGAGGAAGTGACGTAGCTATAGCCGCACTCTTGGGAGGCCCGCACTGTGCCCATCTGCTCGCCAACTGCGCATGCGCATCGTCAAGCTCCGATCGCGCATGCACGTTCGGGAACATGCTGATCGCGCATGCGCAGTCGGCAAGTGCCAATCACGCATGTGCACGGGCAGCTGGCAAAAATTTTCCCGGGGGCCTGCGCTTGTCCAGCTAACGCCACTGGTTAGAGGTTAAGGGTGTAGTTGGCATTTGGGGCAGGCTGTGGGGTTCTGCATGTGTAATTATCTGGGTGCACAAATAATAATATTGGATCTCTAAGGAGAACAAGCGTTAGGCAGTTGGAGATCTTTTGTATATAATGATATGTTATTATGGACCAACATGAGAATTCTTCATGAGTCGTCTTTAGGATTTTACAAATCTCTTATTCACTTGTACCCAAAAAAGACGTTCCCTGCCACAGACCCCCAAATCTCACTCACCCAACTGCCACGTGTATCTGGTCCGGAAACCTTGTGATGTACAAACTATAATCACGAACAAATCTCATGTTGCAATGGTCCATATATAAAATATATATCTGATGAGGCATTAGGGCGGATACATCATGGGCATTTGTACTCCTTACAGGACTGTGTAATGTCAAAATTATAGTGTCACAGTGCAGAATGCTTCTGAAGAGGGCCTCCTGAATCCTGATCGAACAATCCTACAAAAAAACAATGTCCGATTATTATTATAATTTATTTATAAAGCCCCATCCAGCATACTCAGCAGCGCGGAACAATGGGGGGGAAAAAATGACAAACTAAATAAGAACAAATAAACACAAACAGATACCGAAGGCAATGCGGGCCCTGCCCGTGAGAGCTTACGATCTAGAGCAGAGGTGGCAAACGCCAGTCTTCAAGGGCCACCAACAGGTCAGGTTTTAAGGATATCCTTTCTTCAGCACAAGTGACTCAATGAATTAAACAATGACTGAGCCACCTGTGCTGAAGCAGGGATATCCGGAAGACCTGTTGGTTGCCCATGAGGATTGGAGTTGGCTACCCCCGCTGTAGAGCGAATAAGGGGCAAAGCTGGAACAAAAAGTCAAGTGGCTGCTCATAGCAGGACGGAGTAGGCCCAGGATGGAGTGTGGTTACATCTGGTCCCAATACGGTTTGGGGGTGTGGATATTAGGGGGTATCCGAATGGAGTCTTGCTCAGCCACACAGCTGGTCCCATTTGTGTCAAATATATTAACCGCATCCCTAAAAGAGGTGAGGGGAGGGGGGGGGGAGGGAGGGGGAAGAGAAATCGGACCAAAGCCAATGACAGATGGAAAATGAGACATTGTATTATGTTTAGTTGGTATTATAAGATTAAGCGGAACTGTTTTTTTTAAATCAGTTAATTCCTTCCCCTTTTGCGGCTTGAATTTACATGATCTGTGGTGATAATGATAACCTTACGCTTTTATAATCTATTAAGGTGCACCAACACGGACCTGTATTATCAACAATAAAACTCGTTGCACTGTGACATTACCTGGCGCTGTACGAGGAGGGTGAAACGCTGGCAGGCCCAGTTGTAAAATCAATAAACCAGCCATTGTGATATGAAATAAAAGCAGATTAACAATTATTAAAAAATGATGGCAGTACATTGTTTATGGGATTCTTCATCAGGTACTTAAAAAAAACCCAGCTAAGAGTGGCTCAGTGAGTAAAACAGACAATAAACGACACTGAGTTTGAATTAGAGCAGCGGTGTGCAAACTGGGGGGTGCAAGAATTTTCGCGGGAGAGGGGGGGGGGCGCGACCGAGGAGAGAAGGTAGGGGGGGGTGCAGCGCAGAGAGCTTGCGCACCGCTGAATTAGAGGAACCTGGTTCAATTCCGGGTGTCTCCTCCTAGTAACCTTGGGAAAGTCATTTTATCTCCCTGTGCTTCAGGCACCAAAAACATAGATTATAAACTCACCTGGGCAGGGACCTGTGTGTGTAACAATCCTATGTGCTGTGTCTAGCACACAATACTGTAATTGTGAAGCACTCTGAGTCCTATTGGGAAGAATGTTAAATACAGTTGTTATTATTCACTTTGTAAAGAGCATCTTGTCTGCTCCTTTTTATTTTTTTAATCTGCAATAAGAATCAATGCGGATACTAATCTTTTTTTCGGCTACATTAATGCGCACAGTGGGACAAAATGACTTTCAGATGGAAAGTGCCTATACTCACACCCACTGGCATACATGGTGACTATGTATAATGCCTTCGACCTCGGGGCCTGATGGTTTATGAACGGGTTAATAGTCCTTTGCTTTTCTGTGTCGTCGAAATGACTGTGCCTTTAAAAGCAGCACCCCACGCTGATCACCATTCTCTTCTTATTACTCGCCTTATGATAAATCTTCTTGCCCTTTCCAAAGCTGTTTTTATTTGTAAAATCAGCGGCTCCATTAAAGAGATTTAAGCTTTGGAAATGTCAAGTGTGGGAGGATAAAATGGAGCTCTCCCCAGAGCCCAGTGCAGTGTAAAGGTTACTATGGTAAACTCAGGCACAAAAAATGATGAAAATCATAATTTAGAACACTTAAAAAATATCCTTTTTGCTTTATGGTACACTCACTCCGCACAGCTTGGGTAGCGTGCATCATAATGGAGCCTGCTAATTGCTTGTGATAATCTGCACTTCACACTCTTGGTGCAGTGTAACATGCTGCACATCTGAGGTGTAATAGGTTAATTTATAATGTGTTTCTCTGCCCGTACAGAAGCGCTCACACACATCATTTCACCTGCTCGAAGGGGTGGTAATTTATTCGAGTCTGGGATATCTGTTCTTATTAAAGAGTGGAACATTAACAAATTAGAGCGCTCCATTCTGCACAGATCAAGCCTTCTTATATCACCTAGATTCTGATTTCCAGGACAATGCAGTGCGTGCATCCGTATATCTATATATATATATATATATATATAATCAAAAAATAAATAGATGATACCGTTCTGTGGCTAACGAAATGCTTTTATTTGTGCGAGCTTTCGAGATACACTGATCTCTTCTTCCGGCGATGTTACAATGAATGAAGCAAGCAAAAGCTATACTATAAACAGTGTCTATTGGAATGTTATCTGTGCTGGTCCTTCCCCCAGTGTGGATGTGTTTTATGGCTGGAGGTGTCAAAAGGTTCCTGAAAGCAAGTGATGAAAGAGTGTGTATGTGTATCAGTGTGAATTAACATGAATGGAGAGCCCACAGTATATACAGTGCTTTACAAAAGGTGTGTGTGGTGTGGGAGCGGATATAAATGGTGTGGGTGGGTGTGGAAATGTGAGAGTTAGTAGCATAACTAAAAGTGTGTGTGGATACTATGTGGTCCCTATTGATGTATAGGGATGGAAAAACAAGGAGTATAAGTATGTGTGAGAGACAGCTGTGTGTGCATACATATAGCACAGTATGTACAGACATGGCCTATAGCGCTCATGGGAAGAGAGTTCACTTGTGTCAGTAATGACTCATAAAATTTCGATCTCTGTTTAGGCCACTGCTAGTTGGTTGTTCTTTATAGTAATGGTGGTGTCTAGGAAATGTACTTCATCTGGAGAATGGGTGAGTTTGAGGTTGATGGTCGGGTGGAACGTATTGAAGTTGTCACAGAACTGTAGGAATCCTGTTCGCCGGAGGTCCAAATCAGGAGGATGTCATCGATGTAGCGAAGGTATGTAAGGGGTTTCAAGTGACAGGTGGAAAGAAAGTCACTTTCCAGTTTTGTGCAGAACAGATTGGCATACTGTGGCGCCATCCGAGTACCCATAGCGGTCCCGGTTGTCTGGAGGTATGTGTCATTTCCAAATGTGAAGTAGTTATGGGTCAGAATAAATTCGATGCATTTAGTCACTGTCTCTGTGAGTGGCTCCTGCGGTCCCAGAAAGTATCTGCAACTAGAGACAGTCCTGTTGGCGAACATTTCTCTGACTCTGGTCATAAGATGAACGATCTGAGGGTTGCCATACTCAAAGGAAGTCTTAAAACACCGAAAGAGAGACGGTTGCATGAATACAAATTTATGCAACTGTTCGGGACATTTAGCAGTGGCCTAAACAGAGATCAAAATTTTATGAGTCATTACTGACACAAGTGAACTCTCTTCCCATGAGCGCTATAGGCCATGTCTGTACATACTGGGCTATATGTATGCACACACAGCTGTCTCTCACACATACTTATACTCCTTGTTTTTCCATCCCTATACACCAATAGGGACCACATAGTATCCACACACACTTTTAGTTATGCTACTAACTCTCACATTTCCACACCCACCCACACCATTTATATCCGCTCCCACTCCACACACACCTTTTGTAAAGCACTGTATATACTGTGGGCTCTCCATTCATGTTAATTCACACTGATACACATACACACTCTTTCATCACTTGCTTTCAGGAACCTTTTGACACCTCCAGCCATAAAACACATCCACACCGGGGGAAGGACCAGCACAGATAACATTCCAATAGACACTGTTTATAGTATAGCTTTGATTCCTTCATTCATTGTAACATCACCGGAAGAAGAGATCAGTGTATCTCGAAAGCTCGCACAAATAAAAGCATTTCGTTAGCCACAGAACGGTATCATCTATTTATTTTTTGATTATTGAAGTTCGGCTAACACGGTACTGATACCTCTACATGTATATATATATATATATATATATTAATTGAAAGATTCAACAGCGCCTGTGTGTGTACTAGCCCCACAGTAGACTCCTGACAACAAACAGACCACAACAAATGTTAGCACAGATGACCCGTATAAAACAATTGTAAAAATGTATTATTATAAAATATATATAGGAACTCAGATGGTGGTCATAAGAATTGATGGTGAGTGTAAAATATAAAAAAAATGTAAAAATTGTATATGTATAATTGTTGTGTGTTAAAAAATATATTGAATAAAAAATGATGAATGATGAACTATTATTGCAAAAAACACTGAAAAATATGATTATCAAAAAATAATATGATTAGGTGAAATCTATTAACCAAAAAAGGAAAATGTTAAAAAATCAAAAATAAAAAAAAACGTGTAGAAAATTAACTAAAAAAAAATATATATGTGTTTTCCACAAAAAAAGTTGATGATTTTGTATGGAGATTACAACGTCCGGGCTGTTTCTCCAATATATATATATATATATATATGGTTTTTTTTTTGTACAGCTTGGAGGATAGAAGGGAGAGAGGGATCTGATGGAAACTTTTTAGACATAAAGGCTTTCAACAAAGTACAGGAAGGAAGCTTATTTCAGAGAAAGGGAACAAGAGGTCACCCTCTGTAGCTGGAAGGTCGCAGGCTGTGAGGAAATGTGAGGAAGTAGTTCTTTACAGAAAGGATGGTGGATTCATGGAATAACAAATTCTTCAAAGTGCAGGTCTCCTCTAAGGCCCAGGCCATGGTGCCTTCGCCCGCGCTGAGGCTGTGATGAAGCGGGTGGTTTCTCTGGCCATGGTGGACGGGCCGTGGGGGGCGTTACGGAGCTGGTTCGCCCTCATTGGGCGAACCGCTCAAGTGACCGGCCTGTCGCGCCAAGAAATCAGTTTGAACTGATTTCTTGCGCAACGCGCGCCCCCTCCCGCTTCCACGCGCCATGGACGCAAACACTGCCTTAAGGCAGTCTGTTCGCTCAGCGTGCACGGTCTGCGGTACCATGGCCTCAGCCTAAGGCCCGGGCCATAGAGGGGTGAGGCGATCCGAACCGCGCTGACGCTGAGGCTCGCCTGCTGAAATCTGGGCGATTTCATGCCCATACAGGCGAGCCAGCGGGCGCGATCGGAGCCGGGGGGAGGTGGTTGGAGGCGGGGCAGTGACGTCGCTGGGCCAATCGCCCGCGACGCACTGACGTCGACGTCACGGCGCCGTGACGTCGACACTGCTGTGCTGGGATTGGAGGTTTTCAGCCGACAGCGCGCTGAAAAACAGCTTGGCGCTCGGCTGAAACCTCCATCTCGTCAGCACGCCTGCGGACGCTCGCGTGAGCCCCCTCTCAAGGCATCCTCATTGAGGATGCAGGGGCTCAGCGCGGAGCGTCCGCACGCCTCAGCACGGCCTGTCCTTCTATGGACTCGGCCTAAGACAGAGATACAAAGGAGAGCTCTACTCACACGTTCATAATGCAATTCTCCATTTAATGTGACAGCCAAGAACAGGGGAAAAACAAAGTTTCAGGTCCCATATGAACCCTTCATCTGCGTCCGACGTTCGGACCTGAAACGTTGTCTTTCCACTGTTCTTGGCGGTCACATTAAATGTAGAATTGCATTGTGAATGTGTGAGTAGAGCTCTCCTTTGTATCTCTTTCCTAGAGGAGACCTGCACTTTGAAGAAATTGTTTGTCTGTGTTGTGTTGGCGGCACAGGCAGGTTTTTCCTCGCCTGAAACTGTTTCCCCGCACTTTGGAATTGGATTTGTGCAATCGCCTCTCAGCAGAGGTGGCAGGGGGCAAATATAGTAAGGGAATTCCAACATGCTTGGGATTCCTTAAATATGAAAGAAAACCAAGGATCCAATAGGGTTTGAGGCTTTACAGAAAATGGACAGAGAAGGTGAGCCAAGGGGTTTTTATCTGCTGTCAAAATCCACTTTTTTAATTTTTTTTACTTTGCCTTGTTCATCTAGTTAGAAATGTCGGATTACAGGCAGTCCTCGATTATCCAATGGAATCCATTCTAGAAGTAGCGTTGGATAGTGAAACCGTTGTAAAGTGAGTCCCATGTTAATCAGTGGCGGTGAGCGTTGGATAACGCATTCCTGCGTCGGAAAATGGCCCACAGGGTTGCGTTGTAAAGTGTTGGATACGCCATTCGTCGTAAAGTGAAACGTTGGGATAGCGAGGACTGCCTGTGTATTGTGTAGATTATTTACACCCGGTATGAATGAGCAGCTCATTAGGGAATCTCCCTGCCTTTGATAGTAGGTGAATCTGGTTCCAATCCCATTCTCATCTCCCAGGCATTAGACTGTAAGCGCCAAGGGGCAGCACAGCGTACCCTGTCAGTGCTATATAATAAGGAACACATATCACTCAGGGCGTGTGGGGCTTTGCAGCGGCCACATTTCATATGCTATTAAATAAACACGTTCAGGGGGAAAACCCAGGAAGGTGTTGCAGGGCAGAGTGCTTTTACGTCACCCTCAAGGGCCAACAGTTTACTAATGACTCAAAAGGGGGACGAAGGGGAAAAGACAGCCCCTTTACGTCACGGTCCTCTTTGCCATTGGTCAACGGGGCGGGGGATTCATGCAAATTAACCCGTTGGTGTGGCCACACCCCCCTCCTCTCCCGCAAATGAATAACTCGCTTTATTGGCTGATGCAGTTCCTCGTGACGTCCTCCAATGCCCGCCTCTCTTTCCCTCCCCCCCTCCCACCTCTGCGCACGCGCAAACCGCCTTCTCCTCGCGGGCCGGGGGTGGGGCGCATGTGACGTCAGAGAGACGTTCCTTCCCTTTCCTCCAATGCCCGCCTCTCTTTCCCATCCCACCTCTGCGCGCGCGCACACCGCCTTCTCCTCGCGGGCAGGGGGGGTGGCGGCATCAGTGCGCGCGCTCGCTCGCTCGCTCGCTCGCCGGTTCTTCTTGGTATCCTGAGGTGAAGGAGCCGCCGCGCCGCAGAGAAACCGCCACAGCTCCCGCCGTCCGTTATCTCCGGGGGGGTGGGAGGTGGGGGGAGGAATAAACAAAAAAAAAATAACCGGGACCATGAGCATCGAAATCCCGCCCGGCCTGACGGACTTGCTGCAGGGTTACACGGTGGAGGTCCTGCGCCGGAGACCGCCGGATCTGCTGGATTTTGCTATCCACTATTTCACCCGCCTGAAGGAGGACCGGGCGCAGGATGGCGGCGGCGGGGGGGCCGCTCAGCGGCCTCACCCCCGCGCGGTCAACTTCGACGGGGAGCCCATGCAGACCGAGTCCAACGGGGAGCAGGAGGGAGGAGAGCAGGAGGAGGACTCCGACGAGGACTCCGACTTTGAACGTAAGAGAGAGAGAGAGAGAGAGAGAGAGAGGGGGGTGGGGGGGGGGGGGGTTAATGCTTCACCTCATTATAACACTTGATACATAGAGGTGTGTGTGTGAAGTTGAACGAGTATAACCTGTAATGCCAGCACAGGGTTACCCCCCCACTCTTTGATGGGGGGGGGGGGGGGGTGGTGCTTTCTGTTCCTAATTCCCCCTCGTAGCCCTACCTGATCCGTATAGATGGTGGCTGTCACCCTCTGGTCATTCCCTGGGGTGGGGGTTGTTTTAGAGGGACATTATTATCCGGGGGTGGTTTATGGTGAACATTATTATCCGGGGGGGGGGGGGGGGTGTCTTATATGGGGACATTATTATACCAGGGCCGGAGGTGTGCTGGTGTGTGCCTGTGTATCAACTCCCCCCTCCCCGGCAGCAGAAGGGTGGAATGGGCCAGTGTTACATATTTATTTGGGGGGCGGGGGGTTCATTCAGGAATGGATGGACACTGGCTCAAGATGTAATACACATTCTCTCTCTTAAACGCCAAAGGTAGGCGGTGTCAATGCTGGCACCTAAACCTACGCCTGAAGTTTGGTTTTTGTAAGGTTGGGGCACTATAACCCTGTCGCTTTGGGGGGTGGGGGAAAGGGAGAGAATGCCCCTGGGTGTCCAGCGTTGTGTTGGGCGCCTAGCTGCCTTTGGTCTGCCACCTGCAAAACCTCATCCTCTGCATTATTCCTGTCCCACCCCCCTGCTAATCGTGGGACTGGAGTTAGCTGTCAGTATCTGACAGGTAAGTCATTATAGAGTCTTAAACAATCTTTGCAGCATAAAAAAACAACCCCATTATAAGGCAACATTACATGGAACATCATTATGTGGGAGTGAGTTGTTGGTGTGTGGGTTTTATCTGTAATAATTAAAAGTACACATGGTTTATATTCGGTTGCTGCATACAGATTGTTGAGGTTCTGATGAGGTTTTATTTTATTTTTTATGATCCCTTGTATATCTTGATGCCAGTTTGGTGAAATGATAGTGAGGGGTTTGTGGTGGGATTTGATGCCTCCCACACTTTCCCTTATAAATTGCTAGAAGTAATTCAGTGCTCTCTTCAGCAGTTGATGGGCAAGTAGCTGAAGTCTGGCACCCTGATGTGCCCTGTAGATCAACAAGCTGATCCGCAGCAGCGTGAGGTGCTAATGAGTGCATATAAAGGACATTTGACATTTTCAAGATGAATGAAGGCCAGGCCAGCTGACATTGTGGGCAAGTCAAGTAGTTGACACTGCAAGGGATCTAATTGAAACCTGATTTTTGTTAATTTTTTTTATTGATGCAGTAATTCTTGTTCCCGCTTCGATAGGTTAATGAATGAGTGACGTTAAAAGTCAAAGGCTTCTTAAATTCCTTCTTGGGTAGGGTCAACAGATAATTTTCATGGTGTAAAATGGGTGGGGGGAGGTTGCGTGGTACTTTTAGAATGTTTTAAACTATGCTGTGTACCATGTAAACATTTGTACATATATACAAAGACACAGATCAATTGTTCATGTTTACAAAGCCTTGTCTGCATTAATTATCTTTTAATCAAGAGCCTGCAGCTCAGTTAATTGACGTCATGAAAGTGCTGGTGTAAGGGGGTTGGGCAGCACATCTTGGCTTGAGGAAATAACAGTTGGGGAACACTAGTAAATGTTTAATTCAGAACCTATCTTGTGAAAATAATGGTCTGCTGATCAGTTGCTTTATAGTTGGGTTATAGTTAAGAATAATGTATGAATTTCTATAGTAATCTTACTCCAGTGTAGGGCCTGTGCTGTAATGTAAGCACATTTATAAGACGTTGGTAGTGCTTGGCTACTCACTTGAAAAAATGAACTTCTTTATACCACATTTCATGATTCATTTGTTTTGGCTACTTCTGTTTTTCCAGCCAGTGACTTCAGTCTTTTTTTAATATCTTATCCATACTTTTGTCTACAGCATGATACAATATAGTTATTAGAATGATAGTCAACATAGTTCCCGTACACAAACAGATGGCAGTTCCTTTCGTGAAGAGTTTATGATCTGAGCAGTCTGTCAGTTTGTGCCACTTGGTGAGTAGCCTTGTGATTTTAAATGCAACAAGTGTCGTGGATTTAGATTTTTATAAATAATCATTTGGATTGTGTATCTTTTTCTGTAGAGCAATTAGAATGTAATAGTTACCGCTTCATAGTGATAGTCTTAAGAAAACTGTTCTGGTTGCTTATGACAACAATCATGGAGTTGGAGATGGAGTCCCTTGACATGCCAGATGGATATGCAAACATTGTCTGCATTTTGTAAGGCTACATATTTATTTTAACCACCATCTATGTGCCATAACTGTTTTTCCCAATGTTTAAACAAAGCTAATTTAAAGTTCACATAAGTGTATTTAGATTTAACACCAATTATGAGTTAACAAATCACTTCAAGAATGTGACATCCCTGAAAATTGGTATTTCACTGGCAACATTTATTTTCATGTAGAGTATAGTGGAATGGTGTGTGTAAAGATCATAATGTAGCAAACATAAATTGACTTGTAGATAGAGCATATGCAGGAACCACGGCTGCATTGCTACGGTTCTACATGTGGCAAGTGTGTTATTTATACAAATGAAAGCTCGGATTATCTTAAAGATTTATTATAAAATAGTCACAATATTCTAGAAATCAAATAGTAATGTAGGTGTCCTTTAAAAATGTTGCTACTGGGTTGCTTTAAGAAATGTTAAAGCAGGCTTATCAGTGCAATATTTATGGACAGAAATGTGCTTCTGTGTATTTTGCTTTTTCGGGTAAGGAAAGTTGTTTCTACTCGATTGAATTTTGTAAATATCCTAAACCCTCCTAATTCTATTGCATGGCATGTAATGGGCATTTGAATAAACTGGAAAAAATGCAATGCGTTTTTATGAATGCCATTGTTCTGTTATTGTGCAGGCTCCTTGCACTTGCATCCTCTCTACCTGCTGGTTCTTACACATGTAAATTGCAGACATTAATTGCTTTATTTCTAAATGTCTGGAAATGTTCCATACCGCCTATTGTCTACATGAACACATTTGTGGAGCAGAGCTTGTCATCTAGTTTATGCATTTTTCATCTGCCCTAATTTCAATTTTACGGTCTAAGCTATTTTCTCAATTCTATTGTAACACGTACATTCTAACATTTACATGCTAGCATTCTTGGCTTATTTCATCAATGTATTTATAAAGTGTTTATTAGAAATACTTGATCTGAAAAGCGGCCTCATGTACCAACCTTTCATATTGATATGCTGCCAGTGAAAGTATGCCATAGAAAGAAAAATCCAAACCATTTTTCTCTGCACCACTGACTGCCATGTCTAAACAATTTTAAGATTCTGCCACAGTAATGATTCTTTCATAAGCCAGTGATATCACCGTTTTCTTACAGTTTTACTTTCATAGTAATCTGCACAATGTGTGCTGTTTTGAAATGAAGATAATAAAAATAAACCTATATCCAACGTTTGGCGCCAGGTTTTCTTTTTTCACTATATCCAGGGGAGGTTGTACATGCATACTTATTTTTTGTTGAAGTTAGCAGCCGTTTTCTCTTGAGCAGAAGGAAACCACTCCAAGACGCTAGTTAAGAGCAATTTCTTAGAGATGTAACACTAATACTACACAACGGTTACAAAGAGGAGCATTATGTTGCTGTTGATAAGAATGCTGTTCATCAAGTTAGTATTATAACTTGGAAAAGTATGGCGCATGAGGAGGTACTTTATTATTAAATTAATGACCGACATTTTATTAGAAGATTTTTTTTAAATTGAAATTTTCACATTTGTACAGCTTGTGTATTCAATTGAACAAAAATATGAATTATAATGGCCAGTTTATACATTATAAAATCTTTAATTTTGGACAAGTAACTTAATGTAGAGCAGGTTAGAACACATGACTGCTCCTACTTGGTTGATTACGACTAGGAAGGGTTTCAGTTTGAGATTTGAAGGTGCTTTCTAAGGCCTCGGCCATGTTCCCTGCTTGCTGGCGGAAGCGCGCTAACGCGCGCTCCCGCTCAGCACTGAGCCCCTACAGCTGCAATTAGAGCGGATTTAGTAGGGGCTCACCTATGCTTCCGCAAGCGAGCGTAAGCGTAGGTCTTAGGGGAATTTAAAATTCCCCCGCTTGCTGGCGCGACAGACCGGTCACGTGAGCGGTTCGCCCAATGAGGGCGAACCAGCTCCATGACATCACTGGCCCGCCCCCAGCCCTCCCCCTGTCGGCCCGCTGACAGCACGTGCGGTAAGCAACCGCAAGGCCAGGGAAAGCACCCGCTTTCCCTGCGCCTCAGCACGCCAGCAGGGAGCCTGGCCGAGGCATAAAAGATGAGATGTCTGACAGTAGGAGAATTGATTGCTGCCTCCTGTGGTAGTGGGAGGTTAAATCGCAAGCCCTACAGCATACTAGGTATGAATCACAGTTGTTTATTTAACTTTTTCTAGAAGGAATGTTGGTTAACTTGACAAGTGATGGTATTTGATTGAGTTAGGCCCGTAATATAGTGTGGCCGTGCGTGCACGTGCCGCACACTTTTTGTGTGTATGCTGTTAGTGACAGTGAGGTGTGTGTGTGTGTGTGTGTGTGTGTGTGTGTGTGTTGTGATATAAATACACTTATAATAAATAAATACGTTGGTAAGAATAAATTATTTATTAACTTGGTACATACAGCTCAACCCCCTTATAATGCTGTTCTTGGGGTCAAAAGAATCACATCGCGTTATAAGCGGATCTCATTAGAAATAATGTACAATTGTATGCATTGTACAATAAAGTATTTAAGATGCCAATAATCGTGTTGTAAAGTATTCATAAACACGAAAATTGGGAGCCACACTTGCATCTCGTTATAAGCGGATTCGCGTAGTAACGGGGTTGAGGTATGTATACACACACACACACACACACACCTACCTTTTATTTTCCCCATCTTCTCCCCTGGAGGCCAGCTCCACGCCCCCTGCCGTGCGCGCGGTCCTATTATAGGAAGGCTGACTAACCACAGCCAACTATAACTGCTGAGCACGGTGCAGCAAGTGCACCCTCTATAGAACCGCTGTTGCGAGAAGCAGCGGATGGTTATTTGGTACTCGTGGGGCCACCATATAAGAACACGAGTTGTCGTTGAGAACCAATTTATTGGTCTATTTTGAGTAAAACTATGTAATTGAGACCTATTGGTTTTGATCAGTATGTTTAAACATTTTGAATTGTAATATTTTACTTGGATGGCGAGTTTAAAGCTTCATGCCTGTTTAATGCTTTTCCTGAAGAGGTATTAGAAAGTGTGGGATCTATTATATCTGTGTTACAGGACTTTGTTAAACACCATGCTACTCACTCTGTACGTCATCGTTCCCCTGAGTCTGGAAACTTTGGGTTCATACATGTTTTTCTGTTCCAGGACTCCCTAGGTTCCTGAAATACTAAACAGTGAAGTTACCGGGTTAAAATTTGTTCTAGGGCAAGCAAAATGGCTACCACATCGCTTGACTTTACGTCATCGTTTTGGGCAGCCATTTAAAAACAGAAAGTAATACCATTAACTTTACAGGTACATTTATCTGAAACAAAAACAGGCGTTCCCAGAACTGATAATAGTGCGATTCAGCTCAGCTCTGGAGTTTTGTGCTTGTACTTTTAGGACAGATTGTCAAGTTTATTATATTTGTATTCTATGCCAATTCTTTTATATATTAATAATGGTCCAAATTCATTTTTTGGTAAGTTTATACAGTGTAACTTAAACTTAATTTTATATTTGCACAGTAAGATGTTTGCAGATGCACAAGAAGACACTAATCAATCAAAATACACAACAAAATAATACATCAACAAAGTTCAAGCAATGCATAAAGAAATACAAAGTGTTTATCCTGGCCAAGGCAAGGAGCCAGCGGGATGACATTTCAGGGTACTGTCCCCTTCATCAGGTATTGCCTCTGTAAGAAGTCTCCCATCAGAAAGACATAAATACTAAAAAATCTCAGGGATTTTCTGATTCCTTTCCCTTTTTGCAAGATCGGGGTGTGTATCTGAACCAGCATATCTGCCTAATTGTAATTTGTGGATAGACTAATACATATCCACCATAAAAAAAAAATGACACGTTTTAATTGTATAGAAGCCCCCCCCCCAAAAAAAAACCCCAATGTACCCAATTTTCATCTATTTTCCAACATTTTGTGGGTGGTATGTGGGGAATTTTTAATCTTTACATTTTTTTTTGTATTTGAAAGAAACCTACAACAATCACTTCTTGTCCCTTGCAACCCAGCATTCAGATCCTCTTTTGCAAAGCATCTCGAAGGACCAATGTTTGTCCCAAAGAACCAACAAAAAACAAAGATGCCCAAAGCTACTTCCAATGTGACAAAAATACAGTGCAATACCTATATATTCTCTTGAAAAAGGGTCATTTAGTTTAACCCTTTGGCCAAAGCATTGTAAGCCTGTTGCCACTTCAAGGCATGACTGTTAGCAGGTCCTAACACTCCCTGAGTTAAAATTATTATTTACCTCTATAATTAGGGGACGAATGATCAGCAGACACTGGGGGAAGGGGGAGCAAGCGACCACATGATACATTAATTGTCACTTACCTCCACCTCCTGTCACCCCCCCTCCACTTCCTGTCACCCCCCCTCCACCTCCCCTCCCCCCTCCACCTCCCCTCCCCCCTTCACCTCTCCCTCTTCATCTCTCCCCTTTCACCTCTCCCCCTTCACCTCTCCCCCTTCACCACCTGCCCCCTCCTCCACCTCTCTCCTTCCCCTCCTCCCCCCTTCCCATCCTTCACCTCCCCCTTCTCCACCTCCCCCCTCCTTCACCTCCCCTCCGCCCCCCCTTCACCTTCCCTCCGCCCCCCCTTCACCACGTCCCCTCACCCCCCCCTTCACCGCCTTTCACCCTCCCGCCTCTGCCTTTCGCCCACCCGCCCTTCTGCCTTTCACCGCTCACACCCCTGCGCCACACAGCCGCCGCACGCACTGAACTGACACCCGCCGCTTCTCACCCACCCCACACACTCGACACACACCTGCTGCCTCCTGCCCCTACGCAAACAACATCACTGACCAGCTGTCGCCCGCACTCGCCACACACCCGCCGCCTCACACCCTAGCAGGACCCAGACCCACAGCCAGCACTCACTACCCATGCGCCACCCATGCTGAACACCAACCCGCCGCCTCACACACGCTCACACCCTAGCAGGACACACGCCTCACATTTTTACATCACTTATGTCACCAAAATATACATTGTACTGTGGTGTGTTTACAATAAACCATTTTTATACAACATCGTATTACATTTTCTTCCATCTTTCTTTTCAACATTATTATCCAACCTTTACAACAAACAGTCACCTATTGTTCCACAATTTATAAATAATACTACCTATCACGCATTTACACCCCGGGCAGCGCCGGGTATATCAGCTAGTAGTTAATAAACACAGATACCCAACAAGCTCTCAGAGCTTGTTGGTATCTGTTTCCTAAAGAACCATACAGATTTTGTACTCTAGTAATGGTACCTGAAGAAAAAACCTTTTAAGGTTTAATAAAAGCGTGTATGCAATGGCGTAGTTCGTAATTTTTTTTTTTTGCCTCCAAAATGTGTTGTACCATCATTAGGGAGTTTTCCTTTAAAGCTTGATCCAGGTTTATCATTTTAGAGCTCAAATTTATTTGGCACAATATAAGTGGACTTGCTTATAAAGCAAGTCCCAAATGCTTAGCAATATACTGAACACAAACTGCATTTGGTTAAACAGATATGATTGCTAAGGCTGTAAACTTGCCACAGCTGCATTGATGCTATGACATTGAATATAGTATATGCTGAGCAGCAGAGCTATATTTCCTGAATTGCTGACCTGACCATTGCTATAGCTAGCACATCCCTGCATCCTGGTCGAACATGGAATCTTCCCCCCTTAACCCAAATACCGATATAGACTTAAAGCTGCAGTTCAGTCAATATCCTGCATGTGTGTTTTTTTAAATAAATCAGTTCTGTAGTAAGAAAAAATACTTTTAACATTTTCTGTTTTTAAAAAAACAACTTTGAAAGACCAATTTTCTTGTATTCTATTTTAACAGCCATTTGCTAAGGCACTGCCCCTTCATGTCCTGTCACAAGCCCTGGCACACCCCTTTGTCAGCCCTGCCCTCCCTCTAGCATATGTCAGTGCAGGAGTGCTCATGAATATTCATGAGCTTCCACAGAGAGACAAGCAGAATATAAACAGATCCCTTCACTAATTATGTCACCAAATTTCGACCTATCAATATATGGAGAACGAATTGACTGGCAGCTATACAGTTCTTTAGGTAATTGGAGATTGCACACAAAACTATTGAAGTAAAAAAAGAAATAAAAAAAAAAAAAAAAGACTGAACTGCAGCTTTAACTTCTGTTGACCGTTTGTGCGATAAAAAGATAGACGTGGCATCTGCAAAACTTTAACATTTAACCTGCTGGGTACAGGTGCTGTTAAAGCAGTTTGTTTTTTCTTCTCCCAGTTACTAATGCATTGCCTTTTGTGTTTGCAAAGCATGTGATCTGTCAAAGTAGCAGAATTAGATACTTGTTCTCCACTAATCTGCTTGTAGAGTAACAGCCAACCATTGCCAGTAAAAATGACAGATTAGAACAGTGAATTCTGGGTTGTGGAACTGCATTTATTTGGACGCCATGGGTAACCAAATAGCTAACCCTGAAGAACTGCATGCTTTTGTTAGTATTTTGTGGGCCATGTCCGCTAGATTAAAATGTGCTTCTGAGTTATCCTTTGCAACACTACAGGTTGTTACTCCAGTATTATAATTGGAAAAATTAGTTTCTTTGCTAATGCACATTCTTCTGGTCTGTGTATATAATGCACATTGACTTCAAGAAACTTTAAATATTTGATTTTCCTGATACCTTTTGAACCCATTTGAAAACCTCACTTAAGATGTATCTGTTTTTAGGAGAGTTCATAATGTAAAAGCCTGGCATAGACCTGAGAAGTGTAGATATCCAGTGTTAACATTCACAGAGCTGTGTGATTGTAGCTGTAACAGAAGTCTAATTATAGGCTGGGCATTGCACGTAGCAGGCATCTTCAGAATACTGATTTTCCCATCTACCCTATGTGGCATTTTTTATTTTTAGGAATCTTACATTTGAGGTTTAGCACTGCGGTAATTTTTGAAACAAATGGATGTTTTTAAATTGTATGAAAACTAAAGCTGTCTCACATTTGTTATCTGGATTGTTATAGGCGTATATAACACATTATCTTTAACTGTTCATGTAAGATTTGCTAAGGGTAGTCGCCTTTATTACCTTCATCTTCTAAAGACTCGTTAGGCACAAACGCTTTAATTACATTTGTGTTCTTGTTCCAGTTTTGCCTTCTTCCTCATGTTAAGCTGGTTACTCGGTTAACACTTATATGGACCTGCAACAAAAAAATATGCTTTCAATAGAAGATCCACTAGAAAGCACATCAGTTCTGAAATTATATTTAATCTGTTTATTTAATTTTAAAAAGTGCTTAACTAAATTAAACTCCCCTCCTTTACTTTGACATTTTTTTGTTACTACTGTATCATTTTACTTTAATGCAAATGCTCATGAGATTTATGGACACTAGTTGCTTGTTTTATACATTATGCGGTTACTGTTTTGGAGGAAGTTTTGTTGCCTGGGTAACACTGCCATTGATTTGTTTTACTGACAGTACCAGTGTCATTGATAACTTGTTTGCTCGTGTGTTTCCGTAGGCAGCATTTGCAATACACTTTTATGTTTTGTAGGCGTGCTGAAGACACGAATCCTAGCTTGTTTTTGTCTCAGAATATGCAATATCTATGGTTATCTACACTTATTTGGTCTTTATAAGAGAAAAGTTGGATAAAGCTTTAATCAAATGTTTTTAAAAATACATCGAAATGCTCTGAGACCAATTATAGTGTGCAATGACTGTCATGAACAGCTCACATACTAAATTTGCTTTCTCTGGAAATGTCTCTTCAGTGTTAAAGCTTTATGCTATGATTTAAGGTAAAGCAGCATAAGAGTCTCAAGCCGCGCTTATAGTCCTGGCGATGTGACGTTGTGGCAAAACAAATGTATTGAATCCGTCGCATGTTCTTATAGTAATCGCGGCGACTTGATCGCTGGAAGGCAAGGAAATTTGCTTTTTCTGTGATCGTTGCGTGACGTCAACGGGCATGAAGCGGTTCACCCAATGAGGACAAACAACCCACGCCCCCGGTCGCTGTCTCTTGCCTCCTACACAATAGGCAAAAACGCTGCGGTGACGGATAGCGTCGTCGTAGCCAGGACTATAAGGTTGTGTGTGTGTGTTTATAGATATGAGGGGGAAAAATATATATGTATGTGTACTATCTAATCGCTAGTGTGGGTGGGTGGGATTAAGTGGGCAGGATGAAGAGTGATATTGAATGTCAAACCTTCTAATATAATGCACCCTTAAACCTTAGTATTTCCATGTAGTAACAATAGTCTTAAAACGTTTGATAGACCTGGGACATGGATCATACCTTGTACTTTGAAATGTTTTTGGGGTGAATGGTTTGAAGGTTAGCCTTATTTTGAAGGGTGTGCAGTTGAAGAGGATATGAACCCCGTGTGATTTTTCTACATATTTCTTAAACTTAATTTTGTTAGGATATCTTTCATCTTCCATAAAATACTAGATATATAACTGTACAGAGCACCAGTGGTTTCCATTTAAAACTCTCCACCCTAAACTAACTTGAGAAATGAGAAATGATTAAATTAGTGTATTAGTTGACCAATTACAACTCCACTCCTGAACTGCTTAACATAGGACCCCTCTAATAGCAGACGAGTTGAGATGCATTTGGTTTTGAATGGAAACTTGGATCCAGAATGCAGATTTGTATACTCGCCCTGTGCCTGTAGAATCCGCTGTTTTTGTCTTTAGCATGTAAGCACTGTGTCCTTAAAATGGCTATTCTAAAACAATGCTTTGTGGAAAAAAAACATAACCTGTCCTCATACCGATCAAATAGTTACAATAAAACATGCAAAAGAGAAGACTGACAGACACATTTGGTGAAAAGGTCTGGTCATAAAACTAAATAAAACAAACATGGTCGCCCAGACAATTATATTTATATTTTACCTTTGAGCAATAATCTGAGCTGAGATAAAGTGCATCATACAGCCTACACTAGTGGTAGGCAAGATGATATACTTCAAGGGCCACACATGTGAATGGGGAGTCTCCATGGTATATCGTGATAGATCTCGTCTGCCCTAAGGTGCCAAACCTTAATGTAAGGAAGGCATACCTGGGAGGGTTTGCCTTACTGCAAAGGTGGCCAACCTTACCAACGGTATGGAATGTTGACACCCCATATGGATAATATAACCATAGGATTTCATACGATGAAGAATCATTCCTGTAATTGAATTAATTGCATCAGCAGGGGATAGTACAAATTAAATGGGTAATTTTTACCGGCAAATGTGTGCATGAGAGTAGGATTACCCTATAAAGAATGGCCGTAGATTTAACAAATGCTTATGTAATCCTCCCTGCCTGCTTCCTAGGGAGGTTGTGATGGGCGCCAGAAGTTTGTATAGTACAACTTAAATCTTTATTCATGTTCTCAGGCTTCTGAACAGTGTATTCACATTTACAATAAGTTGGACATGGTTGTTCCTTGCTTCATCCATACTGATATCACTGTATACATAGTTCTTCCCTGTCTCCCTGCTGTTAACACTCCTGGGAGGGGCATACACTTGTTACTGATAGTACTACTACCTGTATTGCACTTGCCCCTCTCCCGCCCACCCCCTTGTTGCGTTTGCTTGGCTCTGTCCATGTCATTATTCTATTTCAGGCCCCTTCTGTGATCCTGTCCTACTCTGGGGAGGTTATCACCTTTTTGCCTCCTGCAGGAAACTGCCACTTTCTCAGGGGCTATTAGCTCTTTATATGGAGATCCTCTTGTGGGGCTGATCTCCTAACATCCCAAAGCCCTATCTAGGAAGCTCTCTGTGGCATGCCTGCATTCCCTTTCTGGGACCTGCATATATCTTCTATGCATTGTTGTTGGCGTCCTAACTGTTAAGGCGCTCTCCCCAACTAAAATACAAACAGGGGAGCCTAATCTCTTCTTTACTGGAGGGATTTTCCCCAGCTCCTGCTCTCCGATGCTCTTACTCTCCTTCTTGAAAGTTACCTACTAGAACATTTCCTCTGACTCTTGTACCCAGTCACGTAGTTCCATGTGTCATCGCAGGTTAGAGCATATCATTCACTGCTTTCTATTAACTCTTTAGATTACATTAGTAACAAACAAGGAGGGGGGGGGGTTACAATTATATTTATAAAGGCGTTTCCTACATATTACACACAAGTATTGTAATGCTGCGTCCATGGTCAGGCAGACCGTGCGGAGGCGTGCGCACGCTGACTGATCAAGCTGCCCAAGGCAGTGATCGCTTCCATGCAGCGTGTTGGAGGGAGCGCGCGTTGGCCAGTCACGTATGCTGTTCGCCAAATGACGTCACTGGCATGGACAGCGTGCGTACCAGGGCCAGGGAAAGCACCCGCGCGCCTGCCTCCGCACGGCTGCACTTACCATGTCTGCAGCCTTACTAGAGCTTCTATATAGTGGGCGCTTGTATGAGTACTATGTATTGTGTATGCTGATTTCTGGTGATGTCAGCACAGTGACATCAAAAAACACACTTTCTTCAAACTCACTGCTTTTGCCACATCAGCAGTTGTCACCGAGGAAAGGGTATGTCTGCCTTGAAACATAATTTCTGTCTTTGTTACAACTTAATTGGTATAACCAGACCTTTTCATCAGATGTGTGCATCTGTCTTCTCTTTGTTGTCCTTGGCATTGGAAGTATATGACAGTTTAATGTGAACTCGGTCAATAAGACACTGCACCATCATATATAACTCCCTTTCTGCTAAATCCTGTGGTGTGCCGGGTATACTCAATACTTTTTGGACATCTCCGTAAAAGCATCAGTATTAATTTAGAAAGTTACATTTGACCTAGACTAATAGTAAGTGTACCACTTGTGTCCTAGCTTATATCCACCTGTC
Source organism: Ascaphus truei (assembly GCF_040206685.1). Classification (NCBI taxonomy): domain Eukaryota; kingdom Metazoa; phylum Chordata; class Amphibia; order Anura; family Ascaphidae; genus Ascaphus; species Ascaphus truei. The sequence goes on from NC_134499.1 coordinate 28,552,717, forward strand.
TTAAAACATGTTTTAAATCTTTTTATGGAACGAGCCAGAAGAAACGTTGCCCCCCTCGTTTGCCTTTATTCTCCCTTTCTGTTTACACCCCACCTCCTCCCTCTCCCTCCTTCTGTTTCCCCTCTCCCTTCCTTCCCATACCCCTTGTCCTCCTATTCGTGTGTTTTTCCCTTCAGGTGCCTTTCTCACACCGTGAGCCATTGCCCCCCTATTTTGGCTATCACATTGCATCAGTGTCTGTATGTGATCATTTTTTGATTTCTTCATTCATTTTTTGTTTGTTTTTTTTCTTGTTTCTTGACTATTCTCTCATTGAGTGTTGGGTCTACTTGTATTGTTGGTAATGTAAGTTGAGATTTAAAAAAAATGTTGATGGCATGGTAACCATATTTTGTTCATTGCTGCTTGCATACGTTGTCTAGAATCCATGTTGAGCTTCAGCTGCTTCCATACTGTATAATTTCTTGGTTTAAACTACTGCGACCTTGCCTCAGCTGTTACCTTCATACTTGCATTCTTTAATTTAAACTACTGAGCTTCACTTGCAAAGAGGGAATCCAATATGTAATGATAATGTTACAGACCATCAGAGCATTAGGATATGATGAGTTATTTACAACTTGTTTTGTGATGTCACACAGCATGGTATAGACGCAATCCTGTACCATTCATTCCCACCTGCCATCTTGGAGCAGCATTGCTAAAAGTGTTTAATCGCCATTTTTCTGTCGGAATCATGGAGGTTATTTAAACAGGTACACTAAAGTTGACAGACAATTAGAACGGAGCCTTTTAAAAATGCAAAATTGTTTCCCACTATCTCCTTTACAGCCTTGAAGTATATTTATGTCTGACGGGCCTTATTTTGTTTTCATTATGAAACATTTAGATATTTTGTTTTGTCCCGGTCACTTGACTAAAACTAGTTTGAAAATAAAGTATAAGTCAGAAAAGTTATGATTGTCGTTACTTTTTCTTTACTCGCTTAAATTAATAATCGGTTTGATTTAGAGCAAATCTAGAAATGTATGTATTTTTTAATATACTTTAGTGTTTAGTTGAACCTAATGAAGGATAATTACAACATGTGTGAATCACATTTTCCCTTAGGTGCACTTGCTCATTTAAGCCCAGATTCACTAGCCAGAAAAACAACTAATTACACAGTAACTTCCTATTCAACTGTTTAGACTAGAGAATCAGAGCACTGCTTATTATTATTATTATTATTCACATTACTGTGCGTGATGTGAATTGAAAGAAATATCATTTTTTTACTGGAGTCATTCAACCATCAGTTTTTAATCTTAGATGAGTTAGGCTGCGTCCATAGAAGGACAAGCAGCGCTGAGCCGTGCGAACGCTCCGCGCTGAGCCCCTGCATCCTCAATGAGGATGTCTTTAGAGGCGGCTCAAGCGAGCGTCCGCAGGCGTGCTGAGGAGTTAGATTTTTCAGCCGACAGCCAAGCTGTTTTTCAGCGTGCTGTCGGCTGAAAACATCCAATCAGCGCGAAGCAGCGTCAACGTCAGGGCGCCGTGACGTTGACGTCAGTGCGTCGCGGGCGATTGGCCCAGGAACGTCATTGCCCTGCCTCCCCCCGCCTCCCGATCGCGCCCGCTGGCTCGCCTGCATGTGCATGAAATCGCACAGCTTCAGCAGGCGGGCCTCAGCGGCAGCGCTGTTCAGCACTGCTCCCCCCCTCTATGGACGCAGCCTTAATTGTCGTTTTCTTATTCTGCACGAAAATGTACACAATGCGAAGCACCCCATATGTTTAAAGACAGAGATGAAGTGACTTGCCCAAAATTACAAAAAGAGCAGACACTGGGGGTTTACTGGTTTCACTGGTGACCTTACCATTGAATTGCCCTATCTTTGGTAATAGGACAGATTACTCTGTTTCAATAAAAGGTGTGGTGTTAAAGATTATAAATAATTTTTTTGTTTTGAAGACATTTTTATTTATAGGTGCTTTGGCATGCATATTGAAAATGTTTTTTTTATATGCAAGACAGTTTGTTGAGGAAAAACAAAAAATGACCTTTGCAACTTTTTCCCTATTTTATAAACTTGTTCCAAAGTGAACTGTTGCAGTACTTTACAATGATATTGAAATAATACCAGTGTATTGATACACACACGCGCTCTAGATGTCTTGTACCAATTAACTGCATTTTTTTATTTTCATCTGAGACAGCTGATCTCCATTTAAACCCTGCGTGTGTGTCTCTTTCTTTTGGTTAAGTAACCCTATAAATATATTAGGAAAATCTGAGGAACCCTCTCTAATAGCGTATCAGAGATCGGATGCATTGTAAGGAACCCCAACCCTCTCTAATAGTGCATATGAGATCAGATGCATTGTAAATTCTTCTGAGTTTGTACAATTTTCAAATAACTTGGAAACTGTAGGGTACCCTTTAGGAATATCCAGGGAACACATGGTTTCACAAAACACAGAACCCCAGCAAGCTCTTTTTGGGAACCCCTGAGCCCCCACAAAATGTATGTATGTATTTAAGTGTCAAAATGGAGTGCTATTGAGCGTGGCATATGTAGACGACAGAGAAGCCCAATGCTACATCCAACATGACAGAAATACACAGTAAAATACTTATATATTCTCTTGAAATAGGGTCATTTAGTTTAACCCTTTGGCCAAAGCGTAGTAAGATTGCGAGCCACGTCAAGGCAGACACCTGTTCGCAAGGCCTAAAACTACCTGATAAAATACTAATATACCAGCTGGATATAGACCCACTGTGGTCTTTCTCCTAATAGAAGTAAATGAGAATTTTAATCCTAATAGAGGTATATTAGTATTTTATCTGGTAGTGTTAGGCCTTGCGAACAGGTGTCTGCCTTGTCGTGGCTCGCAAGCTTACAACGCTTTGGCCAAAGGGTTAAACTAAATGACCCTATTTCAAGAGAATATATAAATATTTTACTGTGTATTTCTGTCATGTTGGATGTAGCATTGGGCTTATCTGTCGCCTGTTGAACACATGGGTTCCTAGGAACCCCTATTTAAAAACACTGCAATAAGTGATAGACACGTTTGTAGCATACGCTTTCTCTCTAAAATATAATTGTTTTCTTGTTTTAAAGAAGCAAATATTCCTACTTGGAACGAGTAAATCGCAACCAATCAGATAAGATCTTTACCGAAATGTACTGTTTTTATAGTCTGTGTAATAAAAAATTTAATTACTTTTTTCTTCTGTATTGTACAATTTAAACCTGCAGTCCCGCTTTCTCCCTTATTAAAAAAAATATATATTTTTCATCATGGGAGCGAAGGGGCTTCCATAGCAAAATCTCACTATTTTAAGCTCAGGGGGGACCCCACTGTTCCCAGGAGACTTTCTGGCATTACTGACATTTAAAGCTCCCTCTGGGGAACTTTAATAAAAATAGAATTGCTGCCAAACCCCCTCTTAGAATCCAAATGCCCAGCTTAAAATGGAGCCATACTAGTAAATATCTCGGGAGCTCAAGGGTCTCAGGAGCTGACGAAAACGCGGGACAGGAAAAAAACAAAAGTAGATTGGCAGACAATGCTTCTAAGGATGCATTTGATTTATATTTTAAAAGTAATACCCTACATTTTCCTCTGTCGTACAATTCTTGCAGCGTGGTTTAAAATTCTGGTGCCGGGATTAAGAAGCGGTTGGTTGACTTTGCAGCTATATATGTATATGTACATGAGTAATAAGCATAGGTTGATTTTAATTTTTTTATTCAACATAAGAGATAAAATTGGTGAATTAAATAATTGTCGAAGCAAAAATATAACTGTTCCTAAATGTCGTGGACATGTAATTTGAGTCTTTATGTTTACATTTGTATGTTTCTTTGTATACTATATTTAACCTAGTAACTTCTAGAAAGGTAAGCAACCCATTGCTTCTCCACCAACATTGATCCTTCTTTTGTATCCTTTAGGCCACGTCCATAGAAGGACAAGCCGCGCTGAGCCGTGCGGATGCTCCGCGCTGAGCACCGGCATCCTCAATGAGGATGTCTTTAGAGGGGGCTCACGCGAGTGTCCGCAGGCGTGCTGAGGAGTTGGATTTTTCAGCCGACAGCCAAGCTGTTTTTCAGAGCGCTGTCGGCTGAAAACATCCAATCAGCGCGAAGCAGCGTCAACGTCACGGCGCCGTGACGTCGACGTCGGTGTGTCGCGGGCGATTGGCCCAGTGACATCACTGCCCCGCCTCCCTATCGCGCCGCTGGCTCGCCTGCAAGTCCATGAAATCGTACAGGCTTCAGCAGGCGAGCCTCAGCGTCGGCGCACCTCAGCACTGCTCCCCCCTCTATGAACTCAGCCTTATAAAGTTTTACAATACTTTATTTCCTCAAAAGACAAAAATCCCCAATGTTGCATCCAATATGACAAATTATATAGTTAAATGCGTATCTGTCGGTCTTCTCATAAGTAAGGGTCATTTTGTTGACCTCTTTCGCCAAAGCATTATAAGCCTGCAGCCCTAACCAGGCATCATGTGCAGGTCCTAACACTATATTTGAAAATTCTCATTTACCTATAATTGAGGGAGAACTGTCTTAATAGACCAATCTTCCACAGGTGCATGAAAAACCTGCTATTTTAAATGTGGGAAGGGCGAACTTAAGCCGAGGGAGAAAGGGTCAAAGACCCCCAAGCAACTGTTACCAGTTGATTATTTTACAAACGCACACAATCCCTGCAAGCTCCCTCCATCACTGGTCAATTAGATTTTTCACAGATCGTGTTAGGACCTGCAAATGGGACATACCTTGGCGTGGCTGCAGGCTGATAACGCTTTGGCCAAAGAGTTTAACTAAATGACCCTTACTTATGAGAAGACCGACAGATACGTATTTAACTATATAATTTGTCATGTTAGATGTACCATTGGGGATTTTTGTCTCTCTTTCTTGTATGTATTTGGTCTCAAACCCAATAGCACTCATTTTGACACAAATATATACGGTGTGGCAGGTGTTGTGTTCAGAGTTACAGGGAATAAATAATTTAACAAAGTTACAGCAGGGGTGCACAAACTGGAGGGCACAAGATTTTCTGTTGGGTGCGTGGTGGTTACAGAGACCCCGCGTTTCCCTGAAGGCATTTATATTTAATTCCGGGATCACGCAAGGCCTCTGTAACTTCACTTACCTTGACTTCCAGTGACGCCGCGGGGTAACATGACGTCACATGACCCTGCGGCGTCATTTGGTGCAGGGAGAATAGTTTGCGCACCCTTAAGTTAGTTGGTGATGTTAATTTTGAGACGCATGATTATACCAATCCCTATTGTCCAACATTTACATTTTATTTTGTTAAATATGGCATAAATGTATTCGACATTTGAGTTTCCAGTGAATTAAAAATAGGTTGGTGCAGGGGGGTGCTTTTTTTTAATTTTTTTTTATTTTTTTCCCCTCCTGCGCCCCCCTCTGCTGGCTTTCCCCCTCTCCTCGGCCCCCTCTCCCCCCCCGGCTTTCCCCCTCTCCCCCCCCGGCTTTCCCCCTCTCCTCACGCCTCCCCCTCCAACCCCCATACCTTGTTTCAGACGTCCTGGCATCATGACGTCACGTTGTCATGGCAATGTGACATCACATGACCCCTTGGCGTCATTTGACAATGCGTTGCCATGGCGTAGCGTCTGAATCAAGGTAAGTCAGGTTTACAGAGGCCCTGCTGCTCCTCCGGCATTAATTTAAATGTATTCGGGAAGTGCGCGCTGGGCCTCTGTAAACCCCGCGCCCCCCACTTTGCGCAGGGTTAGTGCACATCTCCGAACACAAAACTGAAGCTCTGAGCTCTCAATGCGGTTTTACCAGTAGCCATGGGGACTGTCTCCTGGAACATTTTTAAAATGATACTCTCTTGACGGACTATCATCTCTAACTCTACTTTATATTTTGTTCATCAGTGACATGATTATCTTCCAAGATGGCATTAAGAACCAAACCAAGTTTTTCAAAAATGTCTTCAAGAGGGAGATCCTTTAGATATAAATGTTGTAAAGGTCACAATAAATAAAATCCCCCTCCCCCCAAAATTTGGGTTTGCTTTTGTCGATCAGTCTCATGATAACCATGTTTAAAATAAATATTGCACAATGCATGACTGCCACCAAGCTATATATGGGTAGTTTTGTAGCTCTATTATCTAAATGTCAAGAGGAACAAATGTTCTTCCTGTAGTTACATAGCTAATAATTGCCCGTGTCTTGGGGTGGGGGGTAAAAGAATGTAAGACCATGAATGCTGATATTTTTCATCTGTTCGTGTTTGTAAAATAAAAATGTTAACACCCTCTCCTGTTTAGTCTTTTTATATAAAACAAGATATATTTTGTTGCGGTTTCCAATTCAGTACAATTACAACTCCCCAGCAAATGTTTTGGTATTAATTTTAATTTCTAAAATTAAAATAAAAACTTGAAGAAAAAACATTGTAGTTTTATTTATCAGAAATATTAAGAAGGTCTGTTGTACGAGATCTAAAGTGTACATGTTGTATAACATTAGAATATTTTTTTTACACATGTACTACAACTTGAATTGATTTTAATTTCAACTTGTGTTTTTGTTTTTTTGCAGCACCAGTTAGCAGATATAACCGACGAGTATCAGGTAAGTGTTTAATAACCAGCCTAAATGTCACCAATTTTACATTTAGTTTCACATGGAATTGTGTATACGGAATGTACATTTCGGAGGAAGTTTTCTTAAATTGCTTTTACTTTCGTCTCTTCAATATCATTCCTTTTAATGGTGAAATTCTCCAGTAGACTTAGATTTCAGAAAAATATGGCGTCTAAATCTCCCACGTTACTGCGGCCTGCAGGACGATTTCTTATCAGCCACGACACGAGCATTTCAAGGACGTAACCTGTTATCTTCCCTCTTGAGTATCTATGGAACCTGGGTTTGCCCTTAGATTAAAAATACAGGGTCCAATGGCAACTGCGCCATAATGGAGCAGAGCAAGTAAAGGATGTCTGTTCAAGTTTTATTTTGACTTTGCAAAAGATAAACTGGCTTATGTTTTCAAGACTAAACGTTAAATAAGTCCATTTGTTCTATAGCTCGAACAGCTGGAGTGACCTTCCATTCCAACAAGGCTTTTTGATAAGAACATGTCGGCATTATTACATTTCATTTTCTCTTTCCTTCAGAGGGAGATTAGCTTCTGGTTATCAGATTTTTCGAAGACCCTTTATAACTTGTTCTTGATTACTGCACTACCGTGCTCTAGTTGCTGTCTTTCTTTTATTTACATTTATCAGTTGTGTAGTATTAGATAAACCTTACTACAGTACCTTTTTAAATACAAAAAAAGTTACTTTCAGCGAGTTTTCGTGTATTAAGCTTTGTGTTGCTATAGCAACCATTTAGAAAAGCACAGCACGACCCCTTTTGAAATAGGCATCCATATTGGGGAAGCAGGATCTTTGCTGATTGGAACGGATCGATTGGCAGCTTGGATAATTACATTGCCTTAAAGGTATCGAACTGCTGCATTTATTAAAATAGAAAAAAAAATGGGAAGAGGAACGCCTTTTTAATAGCAACATATACTGGAATTGCATAGTGGAGTGCACCCTTGAAAGCAATCTTTCCCATACCTTTTGAATTTGTCGCTGGCTTTGTTCCTTTTGAATGTCAGCCCAACATCTTCCAGAACCTTGTGCAAGATGGACACTTGTCTTTTCCTTTGACTGTAGGAAGGGTAGCATTTTCCTTTGACTGTAGGAAGGGTAGCAAATGTATACTGTCTTCCGACTGTTTTAATATCTGAATTTGGTAACTATGCCCCACATAAAAATGCAGACGAAATTAAGCATACAATATTTATAACTGTGCGTAAGCTGTGACTTGTCGATACTAGCAACAGTTGTATTACACCACTGTGAATTTCAGCTTAAATTGAAATGTTTATTTTGATTCTTGTTTGTGGATATTGTCATATGTTGGTAATTTATAATTATGCAGTCTGTTCCAGAACTGGAAAGTGTTTTTGGATGCATGCAAGACTTCCTGCAACACACCCCCTCACACACACACTGAGGAATTTCACTTAAGCTTTCTGTTCACTTTTTTTTTTTTTTTTTTGTTAAATCGTTTCTGGCCATGCAGAATTACAAATTTACTGAAGCTTGCATGGTAATTTTCTACCTTACAGCAATGTCAGCTTTCTTTTGACACACGGGCATTTAGTGTGATGATCTGCCAAAATGTTTTACTGTTTGGGTTGGTTACCCAAAATCAACTGTTTCCTTATGTTGAAAAATGGTACAGTTGGAAATATTAATCCTGTTTGTTCAACTACTGCAGAATTGTTTTTTCTTTGGAAGCTGTTTCCTTTGCTAATTACATGTTTGATACAGAACACTTTGCCCATGTGTGGGCACAATATAACATCTTGGCATTTTCATTTTTTTTTCTTCTAAATGGCCAGTTTGGAAAAATTCAGGATAACAACCCACTTAAAATGTGGTACAGTAGCACTCATTACATCTTTTTATTCATTTTTATCAAGCCTGTCGAATTATGACACCAGAAAAATGTCAGGGCTGTTGCAGTAAGGCTTACTTAGTACCGTGGTTTACTACAGCAGCGGTGTGCAAAGTGGGGGTGCACCCCCCAGTAGGGGCTCAAGATTTTCTGGGGGGGGCTCAGTGGTTACCGAGGGCCCATGCTCTTCCCCCAGGCATTTAAATTAAAAGCCTGGGGAGGCGCGAAGCCTCTGTAAATCTCTTACCTGGTCTGAGCTGCCTCTTCGGCGATGCGTCGCCATGATGCAGCGGGGTCAAATGGCAACGCGTTGCCATCCCAACGCACTGTCATGACGCCGCGATCTCAGAGCCGGGGGGGTGGCGGGATAGAGAGCTGACAGGGGCCCCTGTACTACAGTACCCTTCTTTCATTAAGTTATCTGAGATCTGACTCCAAAAGGCTGTTCATTTTCTGAAGGTTCACAAAGTATCCTGCCGCTCCTCCTCTCACCTTGCACCCCAAAACTGGGTCAATCTACCGGAGACTCACAGCCGCCACCAGTCTAAGTTCTTTCAAAACTAAAGCTGTCTCACATTTTAATCTGGTCTGTAACTGTCACATACGCCTTAATATATATTATCTTTAACTGTTCATGCAATGTCTTGTATATAATGTGTACCCTGTTCTCTTGTGTAACTGTAAACAGATGGCACCTTTTGATCTGCATTCAGTCTACCTGTATAATATGGTAATTAGTATAATGAAATCACTAAAGTGTGTCCTGCTTTGGTTTGGTGCTAATCTAGTCAGTCATGTTTAAAGGGGGAAGAGAATTCACCAATTTTGAATCTGGAGTAGGACTGCATGTGTGAAACCTGATTTTGTATTAAAATATTTGCATTCACACACACCCTGAAACATGTCTTCTAGGCAGGCGCAAGTAGTTCACTGATATTGTCGATACCTTTTGTGGATGAATCCGGGTCGAATCCCAATGTCTGCTCTTGTGACCTTGGGCAAATGACACAATCTCCCTGTGCCTAAAGCAGTACAATTACAATTAGATTGTAACCTCTACAAGGCACGGATTAATCGTGCCCACACTATTCTATGTACAGGCAGTCCTCATTTTACAACGCTTCGCTTTACAACGAATGGCTTATCCAACGCTATGCAATGAATACCTATGTTCATTTTTACAACGCCAAAACGGCTTATCCAACGCTCTTACGACTCTTTGCAAAGTTGTTTGTGTATATAATTATATATATATTATACTATATTATACTATATAATATATTATATTTTTTATATTATATATTATCTAATATTATATATGTACAATACAGTATATGCACTATATAATTTGTGTATGCTGCATATCTTATTGTCTACGTAAAATATTTTGTGTATTTTAGCATTAAAAATGCCTTCAGGAACGGAACCTTTCATTTAAACAGTGTTCCTATGGGAAAACGTGTTTCGCTTTACAGCGTTTCGCTATCCAACGCCATTTTGAGTAACGCATTGTGTCGGATAACCGAGGACTGCCTGTACAGCGCTCTGTACACTTCTATTAAATTATCACTGGCAATGTAAACCTGCAAATAACCCAGGGTGATTAGTGCTTGTCAACTTTTTAATTTATTTTTGTACACACACTTGCTACCAGCGTGTGTAATTGATACTGCAAAGGTGGCTCTTAATTGATTCCCTTTTATAGGACAGTCTACTGGAACCTTTTGTGTTGCTCTTTGGATGTTCCTGGTATGGCCCTGGGACACCTGAGCCCCTATTGAAGTACTGTACATTGTAGAAAAAAGTATTTTTCTTTTTTTTCTTTTTTTAAAAGGAATGATTGGGCTGGCCCCTCGGAAGGAATGATTGGGCTGGCCCCTCGGATCAAGCAGTAGGCCAGATTTGATACGTAAGTGGAGCCCCCTCCATTTCTATTTGTCGTTGGTTGCTAGTCCTGGCTAGGTGAGCTCTACTGAAGCGATCACATGGTTGCCAATCTCTGACGTCCACTAGTACCTGCGTGCCGCCAGACCCCCGTCAGGCAAATTATTAGTCCTCAAAGTCTTCTGAAGTTTATTCATTGAATATACAACGCAGAGGCAGCATTTTATTCGTAGAGGAATAATTGGCGTTTTCAAAATGTAGAAACTTGCTAACCTGGTTTAAAGGGTGGGGCACTGTAGAAATGCCTTCAGGACTCAAACTTACGATGTTTGAGTCCTGAAGGCATTTAAGGTTTAAGATGTCTCTTAAAATTTAAATCGTGGAGTGTGATGGAGCATAGACGCATACAAAAAAAGACATAAACAGACTAAAATTTATGGAAATAAGTAACAATATTTCTCCCAAACAAATATGACAAATTGTGATCTGCTTTATTTGGGTACAACTTAGATTATAAGCTCTTTGGGGACAGTGTCTCCTTCTTAATAATGTCGATTATGATGGACAGTATGAAGCTCCCTTTCCTATTATGCCACGTATGTTACAGCTGTTAAACGCTATGTACATGTATGGTGCTGTATAAATAAAGATATATAGCTTGTACCAGGGAATTGTTGTGAGAATCTGAATATCTTGGGACACTCAGAAGTCCCCCATATACCGTCACAGTGCAGCGTACATTCCTCCCTCAGTCCCTCACTTTTTTTCCCCCCACTTGTGTGAGAAGCAACCGTTAAATTGAATTTTGTCCCTGAAAGTTGTGCATAAATCTGAAAAGCCAGACAACACTGAACTAAAACGTGACTTTTTGTTTAAACAGGCATGAATAAAGGACATTAAATAAGTAAAATAATAATAATTGAAAATTTAGATGCAGCGAAAGATTTTGCATGGTTGCTTACCCAGCTGGCATGTCCCACACCCTAAGGCTAAGCTCATACACACCGCTTGCTTGCGGGAGTGCAAGCTCTTAACTTGCCGCGCGGTTGGAGCAGAAGCGATCCCTGCTCATAGTGCTGGCGGCGTGGCGAGGGCCTCACCAAGCTGGTTCGCCCTCACTGGCTGTACCAGCTGACGTCACGCGACTGCAGCCGGAAAATACAAATTTAGTTGTCTGACCAAAATTCAGCAGCGTCGACGCGCTACATCGCCACCATGAGCAGCAGGCACTTGTCTAACTGCAGTAGCCAAACATTGAAGAGTACCAGACGTGTGCGCACATGCAGCAACGTCGCCACCGTAAACTCAGCTGAAGAGTAAATGTTCTCTTAATGTTTGCTACCAATGCTTTAATAGCTCACAAGAAATAAAAGGCTCTTGTGGCACTCGCAATGGGCTTTGAATTGATGCAGCAACAAGTGATTTAATACTTTTTTTTTTTTTTTTTTACACAATGTTCTTGTATAGCGCTGCTAGTTTTACGTAGCTCTTTAGAGGCATTTTGCAGGCACAGTCCCTGCCCTGTGGATCTTACAATCTATGTTTTGGTGCCTAAGGCACAGGGAGATAGTGACTTGTCACAAGGAGCCAACACCGGGAATTGAACTCGGTGCTCCAAACTCCATGCCAGTGTCTTTACTCACAGAGCCACTCCTTCTCCCTATATACTTGGTTAATTGGTGCACTCCACTCCCAGGTGCAAGGCCATTTCTCCCCCTAAAGTACCACCTGCCACAAAAGCTGAGTAAATTGCAGAAAAGTGAAGTAATGTACGTTTTACAGCGACGACCTCGGTTTTTAGAAAGCTCACCACGTCGAGAGGAGGCCTTCAAAGCAGACTGATACGGAGCATCAGCCTTCTACTAGAAAAGATATGGAAGGTTTAAACAGTGTATGTTGCAATATACAGATCAGTTTTTTTGGTGTGTATTCATTACCTAAGATTCTGTTAATTTGAAGCCTTTAAAAAATTTTTTTTTTTTTTTTTTTTAAAGTAGCGCAATGTAACAAGGAATTAGTTGTTTGGAGTGTACCATGCCACTACTTCCATCGATAAAGGGTTATACTTATTCTTGGCACAACTTAAAATTCTTTTTATCTTCTGTGTGTTTGTGGTTGAGAAGTAGTTATCAGTGGAAGCAGACACGCTTTTTTTAGCAATGAAGCTACACTTTTGAATAAGTGCAGAAACCGCATTGGCATTTGGTAATGTACATAGACTACGCGCGCATCCTTCAGCTCTCGTTGCCCATCTACTGCAGGGGTCTCCTACCTTTTTTGTAATGAGAGCTACTTCTGATAAAGTTATCCCGAGATACTAAAACATATATTGAAAATACCACACACACACACACACGACACACACGACACACACACACACACACATTCCCCCGACACACACACAGACATTCCCCCGACACACACACACACACACACATTCCCCCGACACACACACACACACATTCCCCCGACACACACACACACACATTCCCCCGACACACACACACACACACATTCCCCCGACACACACACACACACACACATTCCCCCGACACACACACACACACACACACATTCCCCCGACACACACACACACACGCATTCCCCCGACACACACACACACACGCATTCCCCCGACACACACACACACACACATTCCCCCGACACACACACACACATTCCCCCCGACACACACACACACATTCCCCCCCGACACACACACACACATTCCCCCCGACACACACACACACATTCCCCCCCGACACACACACACACATTCCCCCCTGACACACACACACACATTCCCCCCTGACACACACACACACATTCCCCCCTGACACACACACACACACACACACATTCCCCCCTGACACACACACACACACATCCCCCCCCGACACACACACCTCTGGCCGGGCCCAGCTTCCATCGCTGGCCGGCTGGTCCCCATTACATTTAATGTAACCATGTATTGTTATCTTAACTATGCACAGGACATACACTTCAAAACGAGAGTTAACTTTCAATGTATTTCTCCCTTGTAAAACATTTTATAAATAAATGCATAATGGAGACATACCTAAAACATGATATTTGCCCTATGGGCTCAATCTCGAAAAGGCATAAATTTAACAATTTAATCATAGTGACCTAAGATGTTTAGGAGTGGAAGGCTCAAACACACGTATCCCTTTTTAAAAGCCCCACTAATCAGGGGTGAGGTGGCAAGCTTAAACTAACTGGAGAGAGTGTGGCTACAGCTGAAAAACAGCCCAGGGGAAACAGGCCAATCCATGGAGGGCCTACGAGGCCCCTTCTCCACTGCATCAAGCTGGTTAAAGGCTTCAGACACCCGGCTAAGGCCCCAGTGCGTGTGACTGAGCGCCTCCCGGCGCTCTCCTCCTCCAGCCGAGCGATCTGATGGACTTCAGATCACTCGCGACTGGGGGGCGTGGCCATGACAGCATGCGGCTGGTTCGCCCTCATTGGCTGAACCGCCGCCGTGACGGCCGCCGCACCAAAGACAAAATTCATGCCCTTTGGCAAAGGCGGTCGCCCAGCCGCAGCCACCGGGATGAAGCCTGAGATTGGTGCCATGCTGTCAGATCGGGACAAAGCTCCAGCTTCGTTCTGTGGGCGCTCCCAGCAGGCTTCCAACCTCTCCTTGGTTCCCCAACAGTGGGCACAGAAAGACATTAACAGTAATAACACATCATTACATGGCCATACAATGGACTCCCACTCCCCAAGCATACAATGCCTAATACAGCCCAGTGATTAGAACTGTCTTAGATCAAATTCAGAGTTACTCCTGCGCGTCCACAACCTTCTGAACTGAGCGTTATTACTGCTTTCACACATTTATACACATGAATGCATAGGCAAACCCCTGTTGCTCAACATTAACATGTTTACATACAGTAACACTGAGCCTGGACACCAGCTCCGGGCTTCACCTTTACTTTTTTTCACCTGTTTAATGTCCCCTGTTATTTCTTAATTTTGCATCCACCCAATAAAATAAATAATTCTCACAAGATCGCAAAAAATATCCTGATGTTGTAGTTGGTCATCCTCTTTATACTTTTTTGCTTTTCTTCTTTTTTTTTTTTTTTTTGACTTCTCCCCTTTTCCATGTGGGATTTAAGGTTGTATAGAACATGCATTTTTTTTTTAATTATCTTCCATCAATGATTTTTTACTTGTGTAACCTGATTTTCATGTTTTTTTGTTTTTTTAGTTTGCGCTGAAGCCTTTAATCCAGATGAAGAGGAGGAAGACATTGAACCCAGGGTAAATTAAACCCTTTTCTGATTGAATGTCTTTCTTGCGTAATCTGTTAGAACTATCTGGAGGTTTGTTTTAATTTTGTAGCGTATATTTTAATGGAAATAAAAAAAATATATTATTAGTCTCTTGATGATCTGGAAAGAACTAATAGCAATAATGCAATGAACATTTTGTGTTGAAAACTGCATTATGATGGGATCTTGACCAGTGACAATTAATTTTCTTACTGTACTTATGTATTTTGCCAGTGAAAATTTGAGATCATATTGAGCAAAAATGTCTTCTATAGGTGGTGTACCCCAAAACAGATGAGCAGAGATGCAGGTTACAGGAGGCCTGCAAAGATATCCTCATCTTCAAAAACCTAGACCAGGTAAACGGTTAACTGCTTTCTAATCATATTCGCTGCAAATGAAGGGTTCAGGTGTTTCCTATCAATCTATATATTGCTGCAGATACCTGTACTGCAGGGGTTAATACATTTACAACTGTATATTTTTCTAGTAAGACTATAACATTGCGTAAGAGACCATTTAATTTTTACATCAAGAATTGTCTCACCAATTAAATTGTTTACTGCTCTTAAAGGGCAGGGAGATCAAATTGATGTTTTTTTTTTTTTAATGCTGTATGCAATGAAGTTTTACATTGGTTGTCTGCTGGTAGCGAAAGAAACCAGAGGCAGTGGGAGGTGCCAGTGTTCTCCTCCCAGCTCGGCGGAAACAATCACCATCAAACCGTGGGCTAATACATGGGTGGCCAACTCCCAGTCCTCATTGACTGAGCCACCTGTGCTGAAGCAGGGATGTCCCGAATACCCGGCCTGTTGGTGGCCCTTGAGGGCTGGAGTTGGCCACCCCATAGCTATAACTAATACAACGCTGCATTGAATGGTGGTGTGGCTTCCAATTGGGTGAATGGGTGTACCAAGGGTTTCAGCTGTGGAGGATCTTGTTGGAAAATTGCAACAAATGTGTGTAGTTTACTACTTTAAAGCAGCAAAACATGTAAAATCTAATGTTTTTATTTATTTTATTAAATAGTTCGGTAATATTAGATAATATTGACTTGTGTTTTTGTTCCACTCTTGATGCCATTTTTAAACAACTTTTAAAGCATCCTTTGATTTCTGTAGCAGGTTTTTAAGAGGCAATCCAAGCGGCACTAAAAACAAACACAAACAATATATATATTGTTTTTTAATATATGCAGCATTTGATTACCTTTATTGAAAATGAATTGCCTAAGCGACGATATATTCGTTCTCCTGTAATCGATCAGCAAAGATCCTGCCTCAAAGGGTTCACTAAATGGCTGCCTTTCAATTTCAGTCAGTCAGTGTCACTCCGCAGCTACAATGTATTCGTAAATTACGAAGGTAACATTATCTATTACAGTTTGCAGCTCAAACTGCTGGGATCTTGGCAGCAAATGATCACCAACAGGAAACTGTTGCAAAGATCTTGCACTGCTGGGGAGACGGACTAACACCTACTATATAAATCAAAGGATTATCATATATTAAAATGAATTAAAAAGGACTAAATGTCGATTTAAAAAAAAAAAAGCATATTTAATTCTGCTGAACTGATTTATTAAAAAACAAAAATAAAAACACATGTCGGATATTGCATGCATTGCTCCTTTAGCCCACCTCCCAAGAAGTGCAAGATTTTTGCAGCTCTTTGCTGTTTGGGATAATTTGTTGCAAATGTTTCCAGTAGTTTGAGCTGCAAACTGCAACAATAGAAAACGTTTCTTTAGTAACATATGGATTAATTGTAGAGCAGAGTTACACTGAAGCAGCCATTTTGCTAGTCATACAATCAGAATTTTGACAGATTTATAACAGGAGCACCAAATGATTGCAATCTTCGGTAACAATGTATAATTCTACATTGCCACATGCTTTACATATACCAAAAAGAGAGAGAAATCAGAAAGTAGTTTTGCTGCTTTAAGATGCCTGCAGCATTATTAACCAGATGTAACCTTGGCATAGCACACTGAATGTTATATTTTATTTGTACTGTACTGCTGCCAAATACATTCTGTACTGGTGTCAGTTGTGTGAACATTTAGGTTGTTTTGAGGTAATTGTTATTACAGTAGTCCCGTATTATGGGTTTCAAAACAGATGTTATTATTTATGCAAACTAAAACCAACTTCTTCTTTTTTTTTTCTCTCTTTCTCTAGTTAATGCGTTTGTATTTTGTTTTTAACTTTAGGAGCAACTCTCTCAGGTTCTTGATGCAATGTTTGAGAGGAAAGTCAAACTTCAGGAACACGTCATTGACCAGGGTGATGATGGTGATAATTTCTATGTCGTTGAACGGTAAAGATTACACATTTTATCCTTTTATCTGGACATGATTCTTATACTTGAGAGCAGGAGTGGCCAACTCCAATCCAAGAGCTACCAACAAATCAGGGTTTCAGGATATCCCTGCTTCAGCACAGATGGTGCAGTCTTTGACTGAGCCACTTATTGAACCACCTGTGCTGAAGCAGGGATATTCTACAACCTGACCTGTTGGTTGCTCTTGGACTGGAGTTGGCCACCCCTGCTTTAGAAGGTTTTTACTCTGTTAATAACATTTGGGTGTAACATTCTAATGTCGTTTCTCCTACCCCATACCCCATATTTTATAGCTTCCTTCTTTTATCTAGGACTTGTCTTTCCTATGAAACAGTATTCTCATTTTATTTCACTAGGTAAGAAAAAAAGATGTAGTAATTTGCTTTGTTCAGAAAAAAATACTTAAATGTGTCACATAGAAAATCATTGTTTTTTTTATTTATGCTTAATTCCCCTATTAATATTCTGAGTTTTATTAAAACACCGCTGCATTAATTACCCAGCTGTGGCCAGCACCTCTGCTGGAAGAAAGTGTAATACTGCTTTGCAGTTTATTGCAGCCGGACAGTCAGGTTGAATAACCTGACCATGAGTGATGGCAGACTGGAGAAGAAATTAATTGTGTTGCGTGGATTATTCCTTGAATGTTTAGGTCTGCACAAATTGAATATTTAACTCATTTGGTTCTACAAGGATGTGTGAAATTAGTCGAAGATGTGCTGTGGACTACAATTTATTTTTTATTTGTGTTGCGACTGGGTAAGGCTCTAGGGCAGGCCTGCACAACGCCAGTCCTCGAGGGCCGCAAACAGGCCAGGTTTTCAGGATATCCCTACTTCAGCACCGCTGGCTCAATTAGTGGCTCAGTCATACTGAGGACAATCCTTTAGGATTGATGTCATAGATAAGCTCATTAAGAATGAGGACAGGGCACGTGCGATGTCAGGGAGCATGTACGTGTGCTAGTGAATCTCCGTGCATCCTGCCTGCTATATTTCAATAGAGCCGCCGATCAGCACCTCGTATGGAGCCAAAAACCACGGTGGCAGGCGGGGGAACATCAGATGACCCTGAAGAAAAAATGGAAAGCCAAGGACCCAGATTTCACGTTTCGGCCGGGGACCCTCCATGTCGGTGGAGAAAAAGAAAGATGGCGCTGATGGAATCAACACAGGAGGGAGAGAGAGAGACAAAGAGCTTGCAGAGGGACATGGCTGGGGGCAGAAAGTTTCAGAGGAATAGGTGAATGGCACAGCAGGGAGAGATAATGCACTCCCCTGAGCATGATCTGAAGGTAACTGCAAGCTGGGTTCCAGGTATCACTGGATAAAGCAGTGTTAGTTTAGCAGAAGTTTTTTCACTGTCTAAAAGAACCACAGAGCTGGAAAACAAGATGGTTACCTTACAAAATCAGGTAAATAAGGATGACTAGGTCCTGCGTCTCAATGAAGAGGTCCGAGCCATGAGACAGTATGGATGATTTTGAGAATAGGGAGCGGAGGCAGAATTTACAAATTCGCCATATCCCGGAGACGGTGTCCGCAGAAGCCCTGCAGCCATATCTTAAGAGACTCCTCTTGTCAATTGTCCCCCAACTACAAGACGGTGAAATGCTAATAGACAGAGCTCATGGAGCGTTGGGTCCGAGATTTGATGATCCCAGAAGTAGAGATGTGGTATTGAGGCTTCATCAATACGCAACTAAGGATAGGCTTATAAAGGGCTGCAGAAATAAAGGATCAATCGATTTAGAAAACACCCCTATTCAGATTTTCCAGGACCTGTCCAGATTTACTATAGAAAGGTGAAGAGGGCTGCGACCGGTAACAGCGATACTCCAGGAAAAGGGATTGGCTATCGATGGGACTTCCCATTCCGTCTAATAGTTAACAACGAAGGCAAACGGGTTTCGATTCGCTATCCAGAGGAATCTGCATCTTTTCTTTTAGCGTTAGGACAGGATTCAAAGGATAGCTCGGGTCACCAGCAAAGATCTCAAGATTGCTAATTTGAGGATGAGCGATCTGCAGAGTGGGCGATAGCCCGACGAGGTCAGAGCTAGGACCTGCTATGTTCTTGATAGAGCTCTGCTGAGCCCCTTTTTGTTGTCCACCCAAAGCTTTGGAAGTTTCAGTATGAGCCTGCGGTGGTTTCGCTGGCCGTCGATTTGGCGTTGGATCCACAGCTTTTGTTCTCTTTTGCCTCTGTTTTCTCTGGGTTTTTTTTTCTCTCCCTTATATCTTTTATGTTCCATTTTATGGCTCTGTCTCTGATTCGGGGTCACCTTCCTTCTGATTCGGTGACAGACTATCTCTGTGGAGGGGATAAGCCACCTCGTGGTATCTTTAAAAATCGATATTTGCACAGAGCTGGGTAACGTACGGACTGAGAGGCCAGGCGGTGGGTGAGTGGGCCCTGGCCCAAAGACTCCAAAGAGATGGTTTGAGGGGTTGCTTGCCACACTGATACTCAAGCTACAGATATAAAGGACATGGCATTTCTACTAAAGGACAATTGCAGCCCCTGCTTGTGAAATTAATCTTAAATTATTGAATGTTTAAAATGAGAAATATTAAGTGTGATGCATATTGATTCCCAGGTTTTTTACCTTTCCTTCTCTCCAACTGTGCTATATTATACGACAAGCTGTATATGTTTAGGGGTTTTAAAATTGGCAGGAATTAACCTACTTTTTAAAGGCATATATTGTGCAATCTATAATTAAGGTGCCATAGGAGGTTGAGTGAATGGGGGCGGGGTGTATGGGATGGAAGGGAGCCCTGTATGCCTGCCGTTAAATTGTGCCCAGTAGGGCCATATGCCCGCCAGGCCATTTATGGACTGACTGCAAAATTGGGATGAATAATGGATCTGTCTAAGTGACAGCAATATTATGGGAGGCACATAAAGTCACGATTAGAGGACAGTTTATTTCAATAGCATTTTATAGAAAGAGAATGAAAATTGAAAAGCAAAAATATTTAACGGACAAAATTGTAACGTTGGAAAGAACAAAAAAAGTGGACTAAACAAACATACTATACTGTATGATAAGGGAGATGAGGCAGACAATATATTGGCAAATAAGCTTAGAGGGATCAGGTCTAGGGCATCAGTTCCTGCTATTAAGATAAAAGCGGAAGAAGTTACATATAATCCCTCAGATTGCTGAGGAATTTGGTAAATTTTATACGGAACTCTACGACCTAGATAAAACTCAATCTCAAATACTAAAATCCCTGGTCTGACTCAGATTGAAGATTATTAGTCGAGATTGTAATCTCCCAAAATTGACAGAGGATGACCAACATTTTAAATGCAAAGATAACTCAATTAGAGCTTGGGAGGGCGGTCGGCTCATTGAAGCCATCGAAGGCCCCGAGACCAGATGGTTTTTCAAATTTGTACTATAAAAATGTTATACGTATTTTAGGGCCTTGTCTGTTACTTATTTAATGGTTTTCTTAGCGGAAAACAAATCCCTCCCCCCCCCCCCCCAATAGATGACAAAGGCCACTATAGTGGTGATACCAAAAGCGGGAAAGGATACGTTCTGTTGTGGTAGCTATAGATTAATTTCATTGCTTAATACGGATTTGAAAATTTCGTTAAAATCTTAGCTGATGGGTTGAATCCAATACTTCCTAGATTAATTCATTATGATCATGTGGGTTTTGTGAGCGAACGTCAGGCTTCGGACAACAAAAGAAAAATGATTAATGTTATCGACCAGATACAGAAGTCTAAACCAAAAGCTGTTGAGTCTTGATGCGGAGAAGGTGTTTGATAGGATAAGGCGGGCAAAAAAGAAGTATAAGGTTATATCAATACCATCTAGGTTTACGCCTCTGTTTGATAATCAAGGGTTACCCATGGGTTCTCAGGGACAGGGGTTTGTAATTTGGAGACAGAGGGATTCTGGAAGTGGGAAATTTGTTAGAAAAAGACAAGCTAATGTCGTTTGAGGAATTAATGAGAAAGTATGGCCTACCCCAAATTGAGTTTTTTAAATATATGCAGGTCCGGCCGGGTTTCTATGAGGAGTTCCCTAGATACACAAGATTTGAAGACTTGTGTTACGTTGGTATCACACCCCAAAAGACTAAAGCAGATGTTCCCGGAGGCCTCTGATGGATGCTGGATGAAATGTGGACAGAGATCTGGTGGTATTGTCCAGTAATCCAGACACTAATCAAAAGCGATATGAACCTACTTGAACGATTCCAACTAAGATGTCTACGTAACATACTCCATATTACTTTACGAGACCGATGGAAAACTTAAGATGTACAGTTAGCCTGTCAAAACCAATCCACCAGTACATTAAGCGACAAAGACTTAGGTGGTTTGGCCACAGCTGCCGTATGGACATCACCAGACAACCATACCAGTGCCTCAACACCACACGACCCATAGGCTGGAAAGGGGACCGAAATGCTCCAAAGAAAACGTGGTCGAACCAGGTGTCGCAAGATCTCAAACCGCTTCACTTCACAGTAGCGTAGCCCAAAAAGCCGCCATAAATCGAGATCAATGATGCGGAATCACTAGAGACGTATTGAACATCCTGCTGCTGGCCTCCAACACATCGCTCCTTACCTTTATAAAAGATAAAGCAAAGTAGTTTACGGAGTATATACCATATACCCGTAATTCAGACATACTGGAAGACAGTTTTGAAATGAATAAAAGATGTTACGGATATTAAGATCCTGCTAGACCCAACTTTAATTATTCTAGCCAAACCTATGGAGAATGTGAATCGTCATACACTTAAATTGATCTTGCATATTGTAACGGAGGCTAGATGCGTTGCAGCGTGGAAAGACACTCCCGCCCTCCAGAAGAGAGATTAGAAGGGTAAATGAAGTCCAACAAATAGATAAACTCACTTCATTTCTAAATCATACTAAAAGAAAGTATGACCGGGTCTGGGACCCCTGGGATGTTGAATTGGATTGAAAAACAGGTTTTTCTTTTTATACAATGTTTTTGACATGTAATGTAATTGTTGTTGCCTGTAAGAATTTTGATATAAAATGGTTGTTTCCCTCCTCCCCAGCACCCTTTCCATTTTTTTTGTGTATCCCTCCCCTTCCTACCTATTTGAAAATGTCAATAAAAATGTTAAAAATAAAATAAAAGAGGACAATATTAGTGTGGATACCAGGGAAGGAACAGGGAGTCCTGGATCATGTATTTAAGAAGACAAGTAAAAAAATTTCTGTTCACCGTTCCATGAAGGACATTGTGAGGACAAAATGGGCTTTGCTGGATAGAAGATCCGTGCACGAGGTAAGACATTTTTCAGAATGTACCCATTCAGAGAAGAGGATACCAGTGCCTTGGTAATGACACCATAAGTGGACACAGCCTCACTAAGTTGGTGGAAAAATGCAGCGATTTATCTAGAGGATGGATAGTCTTTCAAGAATCCTATTGGTCAGGGAATAGAGGTCCTACGCAAGCAATATTCAGTTATTGGCGAGACACTGAACCCATCAACAGCAATGGTCTCGATTTTCAAGAACCATCAAAATTTAGATTTCCAATTTGTAAAATAGGACTAAAGGGGGAACATCAAGACAGAAGTTATTAAAATACTTGATTTGAAAGATTCAGTTTTGACTTTGACGCCCAATGAATATTATTCCACTGGTGATAAGCTCATTGGCACATACCGTAGCCGTGAGAAGGGCGTTATGGCGTAAGCCTTGGGCTGTGGGCGCCCTGTCTAAAAGTAGACTGTTTTCTTTACATTTTGCAGGTGCATATCTCTCTTGGGAACCACTAGACCACATCTCAAAGATGACTGGAGGAGGAGGTCACTTTCTACCACAGCAGAGACTGTTCCATCCATCTTTTGTCAGACCACCAGGATGAGTTTTCCAGGAGACAAGATCCTATAATCGAAATTGGGTTCCACACCCAACAACCCTCCTAGAGTCTGGGTTGCCCTAGACAACTTTCCAGTTGGGTGCCTTTCAGGCGACAGAAATTACATTGCCTACTTTCTCAGCAGGTGTTTCGTACACCAGGAACTGTTCAATTAGTTTGGAAATGTGGTCCACAGGGTGACCTCATGGTATCAGCGGTGAACTGGAATGACTGAGGCATCTCAAAAAAGAAAGAGCCAGAGTTCTCTTAGAAGCCCCGTATTGACCCGGAAGAACATGGTTTGCGGATTTACTTGTCACTATAGGAGCCGAGGGTTCTCTGACATTTCCGGCATTGACTCGGTTTACTTCCTCAATCCTCAAGTTTTGAAGTTGGCAGGGTGTGAAAGGATGTAATGGAGTTCTCCAATTGTTATATCAGCTCTTATGCGTTCCATAAAGCATGTGCTTTCTACAATCTATTATCGGATCTGGCGGATGTTTATACTGTGGTGTAAACTAAAGGAAGTAGAATCCTTGCAGCTGGAAGTCGCTAGTTTACTGGACTTTAGCAAGGATTTCAAAAGGGTTTTAAACTGGTATCTCTTAAGATCCAAGTTTCTGCATTAGGCCTCGGACATGGTCAAAAAGACCGTGCTGAGGTGCGCTGAGGGGAAACATTATCCCTATCAGCGCGGCTTTAGAGGGCGCTTCCACAGGCGTGCGGAAATGCAGGAGACAGGCAAGTTTAAATTTTGCCGATCATGCAAGCGCAGGGCCAATCACGTGACTGCCAGAAGCCAATAGCAGTCCGTGACGTGGCGCCCTAGCCCCGCCTCCCGCCTGTCTCCCACCCTGCACACAAGCGCGCTCGCTGACGCTCATGCAGGGGCAAGAAAAATCTCCTGCGTGAGCAGGTGTGCATGAGCGTTAGTGCTGCCCAGCGCCGCTCCCTGCACCATGTCCCAGGCCTTAGGTGCATCCTATCACAAACAAATTGGCCTGAATCCTATGATCGCTAGATTTGAGAGCCGTGTCTAGAATTAGACCCACAAACGGGGTTCCATTTTCACTGTGGGATTTAAATCTGGCACTAGAGCAGCCCGCTTTATCCACTTTTTGAACCTGTTGTCGAGCTCCCTATGAAAATGCTACGTTTTTTTTTTTTTTTTTTTAAGTAGTTTTTCTAACGGCAATTATGGCGGCATGTAGAGCTGGGGAGTTTCAAGCTGTATTCTCTCCCAACAGTCTATGGCTACGGCCCCGCTAGCGCTGACCGCGCTCATGCTTGAGAGCGGTGACATAACCAGCTCTCCAAGCATGAGCGCCGGCCGGGTGCCCTGGCTATTTCGGAAGCGCACACGGGGGGCGTTGCTGGCAAGTTGAGCGCGCTCGAAAGTAAAAAAATTTTGTTTTGTTTACCCAATCGCCAAGAGTGGGTGAGCGGGCGTGCCCGTGCACGAGCTCTGTGTGAGCGGGGACTTGCATATATAGATGTATGTAAGTAAAAGCGGCAAGCGCCGCCCGCTCAGCGATAGCGGGGACACAGCCGTAACATTGCTCTAGGACATCCCATTATTTACTGCCATAGAGGACGTAGAAGAAATAAGGAAATTTACTTTTCGATATTTCATTTTCTTAGTCTTGTATGGCAGGGTACTTTCCTCCCTTGTGTCTTCTTATAGACAGGTTTTGTGCTTCTCTTGAAAAAGGCTTTGACAGAAAAGAACTGACCTGGGAATTGAGAGATGCCCCCTTGTATAGGGCAGTCTTGGAAGTTCCCCATTATTTGCTGCCATAGAAAATGTTAAGAAAATGAAATATCGAAAGGTACATTTCCCCTCCCCCTCCCCCCCCCTCCTTGCGAAGCATAAGTAAGAAATGTTAGGCCAGGGCCATGGTCAAAAAGACTGTGCTGAGCTGCGCTGAGGGGAAACATTATCCCTATCAGCACGGCTTTAGACGGCGCTTGCGGAAGCGTGTGGAATTGCAGCCGACATCCAAATTTAAGTTTTCCCGCTGAAGGAAGCGCAGGGCCGGTCACGTGACCGCCAAAAGCCAATGGCAGCCCGTGACGTCGGCGACGTGTCGCGCTAGCCCCGCCTCCCACCCGGCTCACAAGCGCGCACGCTGACGCTCATGCAGGGACACAAAAAAACTCCTGCTTCAGCAGGAGAGCATGAGCGTCAGCGCTGCTCAACGCTGTGAATGTCACCATGTCCGAGGCCTTCGTGGAGCTTGCTTGTTTAAGATTCTTCTACCTTAAGTATCAAACGCTTAAACGGTTAAATTTTATCTACATCACATGTTCACACAAAATATATTTCCAAACCGTTTATTCATAGTAAGTGATGTTAACAGCCTTTGATGGGATGCCATTCTTTTGTTCCTCCAGGGGATTGTATGACATTTTCGTATCTAGAGATGGACAGTCTCGATGTGTGGGCAGTTACGATAATCATGGAAGTTTTGGTGAACTGGCTTTGATGTATAATACTCCTAGGGCTGCAACCATCGTTGCCACAACAGAAGGATCCCTTTGGGGACTGGTGAGTTGCAAAATAGGCACAAATATAAGTCAACACAGCTTGCTAAACGTGTGTGTGTGTTACATCTGTCTATTGCTACTGCTGACAGATGGGTTAAATGTTCATTTTAGAACCGGTCTTTTCACTTCCTGTTTAGTTAATGGACATGTATGTATTTTGGTAGGGGACTAATTCAAGGGATTAACAAACAATAGTTCCGGACCTCAAATATTTCCTTGCCTTCCAGTCAGGATTAAAACCAACATAATGTTTACTTAAATTGTGTGCGTTATTAAATCTTGTTCCATTGTGAACACTAAAGCTAAACACTAACCTAATATAAATGAGTTAATTACAAATATACAATGATAGCAAACTTAATAGTGCTAATGGAGGAAGGTGATGAGTCCAATATAGATAGATATATTTAGGTTCAGCAGCCACAGTCCAGGAGAGAGTTCCACGTCTCTCCAAATGGGAGCAAAGAAGTAAAGATGTCCTCCGGCGCATTGTCTCAAGTATGAGATTGTATGTATGTATGTATGTATGTATGTATGTATGTGAGACCTAGCCTGTCTATATTAACCTCTGACCCTCAGGATTGGAAAAGAATTACAACACAAGCTATGTAAAATTGTAAGTGCATGAATTCAAATGTATGAACTTTAAGGGTTAATTAACCTGTATTGATACATTGCTATCTTCTCTTATGTTTATTTTGGACTAAAACGAATATACTTGATACAACGCGCCGGAGGACATCTTTTCTTCTTTGCTCCATTGTGAACACCATCACCCTGGAGAACATTCAGTTTGATTCATCTGTGCAGTACAATTTGTCATTTTTATTTGTATTCACATGATCAGTGTTGTGGTTGAATCCATGGAGTTCAGCTGTAAATTGTAATGTAGCGCTGTATTTAGTACGTTTCTAAATTTAGCCTTCTGAAGATGTTTTTATTTTTATTTTTTTTGTGCTTGATCTGTTGAGACCATACTATTAAAGAATGAAGACATTGTCCTGTGTTAAAAAAAAAATGTGATTATCTTGGTCTGGTAAAAGATTTCACAACCTTCAAAGAGCCATCTTTCTTTAGATAAGCTAATATTTAGTGGAAAAGGCTTGTAAATTTGTGGTTTGCGGTACATATTTCTTCCAGGCTAGTCTCCCACGTCCCATATTGAGAAATGTTTTTGTACTTCCATTTAGTTCTTATTCAGCCGAGTTTGAGGAACATTGCAGAATTTATTTAATAAGTGAAATCTTTTTACTCCTCTCTTCCAAACTTCCTGGAAAGGATAGACAATTGCACGTTAATTACCTAGACCGCTTAGGATAAGGACCGGATACCCAAAAAAGCAAAGCTTACTGATAACTTGCCAACATTTCCTCAAAATAATGAATTGGTAACATTTTGAGGTTTCCCTTCAGGTGTATAGTGGCCAAAGACAAATGTGTTGCTTGGCAAGAAAAATGAGTGAAACATCTTGTGAAAATAGAATACAATAAAGCATGCTCACTGGTATATGATGTCTGAAATAGTCTGGTAAAATAAATGAACACAAATCTGGGAGGTTTTGGGGCTCAATTTAATAATTGTGCTTCCAGACGTATAACAAAATGAGTAGTTTTACATGATTAAGCAGTACCACCTAGTGGATAATGTAGGAAGAAGCTGTATGCTCTTTCTTAATGATCAGGCCTTTTTCTTTAGTAAGCAGATTTAAAATTGTGTGCTGCCTCTTGAGTAATAATGATCATCACATGCTGTTTCGATTTTGTATAGAGCAGGGGTGGCTGACTCCTGTCTCAAGGGCCACCAACAGGTCAGATTTTCAGGATCTTTGCTTCACCACAACAAATGGCTCAATCAGTCCCAGCTTCAGCACAGGTGGCTCAATCACCTGTGCTGACGCAGGGATATCCTGAAAACCTGACCTGTTGGTGGCCCTTGAAGCCTGTAGTTTGCTACCCCTGGTATAAGAAGTAGGTCAAAAATGGAAAAAGACTAAAAAGGGTAACTAGGTGCAATGGTTGATTTAATAATTGGCAAACTATTCCGAGAAAGATACAGCAGTTCTACTTCCCTCAGACACAGAAGGAATTAAATATTAGAAGATGTAGGTGCAGATTTCAGAGAACTATTTTAATACCTATTTTTCAGTAACAATGTGTTTCTGGGCTTGGCATAGTAAATGGCAAAGCAATACATTTGAAGAACAGTTTTTCCCCCCCATCCCCCCATTATGGTAATATGTTAGCAGTGTCGTTCATTACAGTCTCAAAGATCATACAAGTTAGTGTTAAGCAATATGTGTACCTTATGGCCTAGGAAAATATTGTAATGTAAATGACCTCTGCCTGCAATGAAGGATTTAATGAGCGCATGTAAGAGTTTGCAATGTATGTCATGTAACTTCAGAGTACACTAAAACGAAATGTTTTGTTTTATCAGGATCGAGTAACCTTCCGACGAATTATTTTGAAAAACAATGCCAAAAAGAGAAGAATGTTTGAAATATTTGTTGAATCTGTACCCATCCTTAAATCATTAGAGGTGAGATTTTTGCATAAAATACATTTGCATTTGACTGGTTATTAAAGCAGTATTTATTAGGCTGGGGCCATGGTGCCTTAAGGCAGTGATCGCGTCCATGCGGCGTGAGGGGGCGCACGTTGCGCAAGAAATCTGTTGAAACTGATTTCTTGTTGCGACAGGCCGGTCACGTGAGCGGTTCGCCCAATGAGGGCGAACCAGCTCTGTGACGTCCACCATGGACAGGGAAAGCACCCGCTTACTTCCCAGCCTCCGCGCGGGCGAAGGCATCATGGCCCCGCCTTAGAGGGGTTTCATTTTTTTCCTCTCACTTTACTCGCACCTGAAACTCAACATAGCACCTTTGTATGATTGTCTAGCACAGGGGTGGGCAACCTAACTCAACATAGCACCTTTGTATGATTGTCTAGCACGGGTGTGGGCAACCTATTTTTCAATGTAGCCACCGGTGTGGCGAATGAGAAGTGAAAATGGCCACACTATATAAAAATTGAGGTATTGTGTTGCGCATTCGAAAATGTAAAAAACACACTAAACAAGTTTATTCAAAACATGAACACTTTGACTACTCGGTTACAACTGCGTCAGACGCAAACAATGAAAATGGTTCAAATTGAAAATGTAAGACCGTCATCTCATTTCCCCCATCATAATATCTCACTTCCCCCCACTTCATCTCATTCCCCCCCTCATCTCCTCACCACCATCATCATGATCTCATTTGACCCCCTCATCATCTCATTCTCCCATATTATCACCTCACCATCCTCATCATCTCCTTTCCCTCCCCTCATCATCATCATGTCATTTCCCATCATCATCCTGTCATTCCATCATAACCCCCCCCCATCATGACCAAACATCCCATCATCCCCTCATCACCCCCCCCCCCCATATCATGATCATCTCTTGAACCAGCATTGTGTTGCTCCTTACATTGCCAGACAGCACTGCAACAGGAGTCTGTGGAGCGGTCGCCGCTGGGGTGTGTACTCCCATTGGTTCTCTCTCCTCCACTCACCTCTCTCCTTCCGGCCACCGGCCGTGCGCATCCCATCAGCAGTAGTGCCTCCCTCGCGCATGCCGCCAAACTCGTTTCCCTTTTCCAAGTACAATTCGCCACGCTTTGGTTGCCAATTCGCCACAAGTGTTGCCCATCTCGGGTCTTGCATCTTTCTCCCTCAACTACCAATCTCCGCCGTTTCTGCTGTAGGGAATTGCAGTTTTGTAAGTTGTTTGAGGAACTGGGGCAGTATTATGTATGACTAGGACCCTAATGTGTGACATGACTTCTCTTTTTTTTTTTTTTTTTTTTTTATATAGCCTTCAGAGCGCATGAAAATTGTTGACGTAATAGGTGAAAAGTTGTATCAAGATGGAGAGCGCGTTATTTCACAGGTAAACACTGCGCTTAAATGCTGATATTTCATTATGATATTTTGCCATTAAACTCTGATTACTTGACATCTTTGAATTAAACTAAAGCATGTTCAGGATGACTGTCTACCACAGTATAGATTAATGAAAAGAAAATGTTTCCTGGTTTCCCCATCTCTAGGGTGATAAAGCAGACTGTTTTTACATTGTAATGTCAGGAGAGGTAAAAATCATGATTAAAAGCAAGGTAAGTGTAATTTGCTAATTCTTTTTTGTAACTATGGCTTGGTAGTGGTTTTCATGATCTAAGTCTTTAAATGCAGTTTTTTTTTTTTTTTTTAAGTAGCAGAACAGGCTGCATTTGCGTTTTAAAAATGTATTTATTTTTCTAATTACAGGGTTGAAGCAGGGGTTCTCCAGCGCTGAACTGTGTTAATTTCAGCTCTGGGGACCTCCTGCTTCCAGACATACTTACCTCCGCAGCGGTTCCAGTATCTATGCCAGCAGGGAACTGTGTGCCTAACATAATGGCGACTTCAAATGTCATGCGGGCTAATAGGAAGCAGTGACGTCATCCGTTGTGGCTTCCTATTGGCCCGGGTAACCGGGACATTTAAACTTCACAGGGCTACTGGCACCCCTTACGGAGCTAAGGATATCTGAAAGTAGGGGTCTCCGGTGCTGAAATTAACAGTTGAGCTTCAGAGACCCCCTGCTTCAAACCTGTAAGTGTAAATAAAAAAGCGTGAAATGCAGCCTGTTCTGCTGCTTTCTGTAAAACCATGACAGCCCAATGCATTTAGTAGAGGCATACATGCAAGTTTCTCTACCGCATGAGACAGTGTACTGTACACTAATTAACGACACCACACCACTAACTCAGAATGTATGAGCACCCATGCCCATTTCCGGCCTTGTGCTTCTCAGTTAGAATTAGTCTCTTCTCTCCCCTGTGGCCATGTTCCGTTTGCAGACACTTTTAACAGGGTGGGCAACTCCAGTCCTCCAGGGCCACCAACAGGTCAGATTGTCACGATATCCCAGCTTCAGTACAGGTGGCTCAATCAGTAGCTCAGTCAAAGACTGGACGGGAGTTTTCCACCTCTGGTTTAACAGCACTCCACCATTGGATTCTTTATAAAAATGTGAATCCCATTTGGATTACCGTGTTTTTGTCTGAGCTTTGAAGCCAGAGAAAAATACATATCGATCTATGTGGTCCTCTGTATCCGACGTTCCGTTTTCCGCCAAATGGCGTATCCGACGCCGCATAGTGCAGTCTGCTGGACACATTATCCGACGTTGGAACCGCTTATCCGATGCTCACTGCCGCTGATTAACATGGGGCCGCAATCCAAGGGTCTGTTATCCAACGGCGGTTTTGCGGGACGGATTCTGATGGATAAGCGAGGACCGCCTGTATATATATTTTTCCCTACTCAGTGTGGTTACTCTATAAATGTTTTTTGTATAACTTTTGGCACAATTGTAATTGTTTTCTTTTTATGAAACAGACAAAAACTGGCCAAGAAAGTAACCAGGAAGTGGAGATAGCTCGGTGTAAAAAAGAACAATATTTTGGAGAACTAGCTCTCGTTAACAACAAGCCCAGAGCTGCCTCTGCCTACGCTGTTGGAGACGTCAAATGCTTAGGTAATCATTTCGTATCTCTCTTTATTTGTTTTACAACAGTACAATCAGTGTTGGGCAAAATAAATACAAAAGGAATTTATAAGACAGTTGTTATGCATTATATATAGACCCTTTTCCTGCCAGATGTTCTGGATTGTTGTACTTCAGGATAATTTGGCAAGGAATGTGTTAAACATTTCTTAATGAATTGTTTTGACTTCGCTCTAATTAAAGTTCATAATATAGGTCACCGGATAAGAGCATGACTCATACCTGGTATTAAAAAGTAAAAGTTGACAGGAGCAAGTGATTTCTGACGGCTACATCACGATTGTGCACAGACTCCATAATTGATGTTGTGATCTATAAATGGCAGTTATAATAGCATTGGTTCTCACAAAAAAAATGTAACTACTACTTTGGAGTGATCAGTTACCTCCTTGTGTTTGCCTCCTTTGCAGTTATGGATGTGCAGGCCTTTGAACGATTGCTGGGCCCCTGCATGGACATTATGAAGAGGAATATCTCGCATTATGAGGAGCAGTTGGTGGCATTATTTGGTTCCAGCATGGACCTTCGGGATCCAGGGAAATAGGCACCATATTACCTCCGTGCCTTTGTTCAAGACACAGAAAAAGCCTCCTGTCAGCAACACAACACACAAGGAACAATGAGCCCTATGGAACAGTTACTGCTGCTGTCGTCTTGGGCATTTTTAGAACAGAGAATTAAGCGGCCGGGGTAGAATACAATCTATGGCATTTTGCTGCTGAGCTCCCATTATTAAACCTAAAAGTATACGTGCCTTTCTTTTTACTTACATGGTTCAGAATGGCATTTTAGTTATAATAGTGCAAGTGCCTACTACACAACCTAACGTCGAAGACAATAATGTAGGAAGAAAGTATTAATATTAGCGATGTTCTGCAATGGTTCCTTTACACCACTGCCCATTTTCTATATAATAAAAATAAAAAATGTTAATGATAGAATGGGTGATGGAATGAGGCTAGGTTATAAAACGGGTGGGCAACTCCAGTCCTCAAGGACCACCAACAGGTCAGGTTTTAAGGATATCCTTGCTTCAGCACTGGTGGCCCAGTCAATGATTGAACCACCTGTGCTGAAGCAGCGATATGCTTAAAACCTAACCTGTTGGTGATCCTTGAACTGGAGTTGGCCACCTGTTATAAGACATAACTTTCCATTTTGTTATGTTTGCTATACATTGCATACATGCAATACATTACATACAATATTTCCTCGAATCACATGCTCACTGCAAGAGAGCGGCAACTAGTTTTGTTTTGTTGTTGTTTTTTACATTGCTCTGCAGGTTACTCTGGGTTAAGAAAAAGTTTTTTCCTTGATAGTTATTTGAAGCTTCCATAAGGAATATGCTGTACATCCTAAGCTTCATTTACTAAAATAAACGGACACCCAATTTTTCCGACTTGCAAAATATTTGCATTGGTATATATGCATTTAAAACATTAGTGTCCCAGTTAATTTTATGAGCTGTGTAAAGATGGTCTACATTTGACCCGCTGATTTGGAAGAAGCTTTTATCGCCGTTTGAAAGGACCTGTCAAATTTTAATCCGCACCTTTACTTTTCCATATAAAGATCTTATTCTTATAAGAAATGTCTCATTATCAGTCCATGGGGATAATGTTCTATGGATTGTTTCTTCATGTTAAGAATCACAGAAATGCTAACATAAGAGGGCTTGTGTGCTTTGCCTTGCCCCCAGTTTGTAGTTAAAGCTATTTTTTCGACTAGTGAGAGATCTTTACGTAAACCCCTGTATCTTTCCACATTTATAATACTAATTTTAGAACTCTTTTAAAAAGAATATATTGTGTAACTGAGAAGAAAAGTATTTAGGCAAATCCCCTTAGTGACTTCTTACCTATTAAGTTTCATTTGATAAGTCTTCCCAAGTGGTACATAGAACGTATTTCCATTTTAGCAACATAGTTCATTTTCACGATGGGCTTCTCTTACGCAACTTTTAGGTGATACCATTGAGTGTCTTGAAGACCCAGTTATTTCAGGACTTCTAGAAATGCATAAATATACTTCACAGATCTCTTCACCATCACATCTGCCCTAAAAACCCTCCTGCTAGCATGCTTCTTAACAAACTTGAGTTAGTGGCTGTCGTCTGTGCAAGGCAGAAGAATTTTCAGCATGTTTTCCACCTATGACCAACCATTCTTTGTCCAGGTTCCTTTCTATAGATGTGTAATGAGTTTGATATATTAGCAGATCCGTTGATGATGTGAAGTGGTACAAAGTAGAAGTGAGCATAGGGTCCATGTTTGTCCTTCCTCTGGTGACTTGCAGTATCCGTGGAATGTGTCTCCTGGAATAGACAGCACTGTGTGAATGCGTTGGAGTAGAATATATTATTTTTTAGCTTGTCCCTGCACTGGAAAATGCTTTAATATTATTTTTAATAGTGGTTAAGTATCACACTTGAAGACTTATTTATTGAACATTGTAAAAGCCCCCTTTCTGATGGTAGATGAGCACTTCTCTTTAATTGAAAGAGGGGTACAGTATTTCTATAAGTTGTTTTATACCCTTTGAAGTCGACCTTAAAACTGTCTTAACTCTCTTACTATGTGTTTTGTATTGCTAGTGCTTAAACTGGTGGTGTTTGGAATACCGTTAGGTAAACCTGACTTTGGAGTTGCAGAATTACCTTTTGGTATTCCCAGCATCTGCAGTGCCAATTTTCTGCTTGCATCCATCTCAGAGGCGCTTTCAAGTCTGAAGTTAATATATGCCAACAGAATTTCTGGTCACAGAAGCTGTTATTTATCCCCTGTGCTCTGCAGATCTATTTCAGTGATACGTTTGCTATTAGTTGTGGTCTTCAGTATTGAAGGTGCAGCCGTGTTTACTGTTTGTGTTCTCTTTTTTTTATTTTTTATATATGAGATAAGCGTGTAAACTAGCATCACAGAAACTGGGCAGCATTATGTCAAAACACCGCACAGAAAGGTTAATAAGAGAACTCAGCAGCAAAGTGTGTGAAGAGGCAAAGCCCTTCAGACTTTGGGGAAATACCGGTCATTTCTAATCTGCTTGTAATTGTTGTGATGTCAGTGAGAGGAGCTTTTAATGGTCATTAATTGACGTACGGCGTTTCTGTGTCACAGAACAGATTTCACAATTTACAAAAAAAAAAAACCCAAAAAATAAAATACTTTTGTGACAATAAAAAAAAAAGCTGTTCTGCACCGCTGAAAAAACAATGGGAAAAAAAACACCTTTGAATGTCACCCTTCAATCTTTTCCTCTGTTTCCAGTTAAAGTTGCAATTTTTGTTCTTCACACGTGTGTAAACCAGTCTTGCCAAAATACAATTTGTTTGGGTTTTTTTCCACTCCAGTTTGTTGCAATGAGCATTACTACAAACCGTGCTAACCATGATCTATCCATTTGCTGCCAGAGGATCCTGTGCGTTACTGCTTGATGCAAGCTTCTCTGGCAGTGATTTAGTCAATTTAACCATGTGTTTCCTTGAGGCCTTTCCCATGGTATGTGTATTTGTTTTTGCAAGCTATAGGGCTATGTTTAAGAATGCATAATCTAGTGTGTGCTCAAGATGCACACCATCATGTTTCTCCTTTGCTTATTCAAACAAATGTAATTTTGCCTAAAAGAAGCTACCTCAAGGCGTAAAGTGCTTTGCAGTTTATTACCACAATTCTTTCACCTGTGATAAAATGCCCTCTTGTCACTGGTTATTTCTGTGTTTCATTGAAACTTTGTTTTGGTTCTGTTAATTGGAACGCCACAGTCCTTCACACTCACAGTATTTTGCAGGAAGAATATGAAGCGCAGAGATTGCTAACGAACATCAGTATTGAACCTCTCACTCTGCAACATTACATGACTAGGCTCCTTCCATTGGAAATTCTGATATTTAAGCTTACATTTTGTTAATAAATGCTGAGATTCTTATCTAGACTTCGTGCACGGACTCATTTTGTTCCACTTTTTTTAATTTTATCTACAGTAACCATGTATGACAAGTGCAACAATATTTACGTGGCAATCTACTTTCAGTATGATAAAGTAATCATATTCATAATTTTATATCGATCTAGCTTCTAAACCCCGCGCCCCCCGCAGACAATGCACCACTGCTTTAACTGTTGGTCAAATTGGACTGCATTCCATCGGCCCCCAGTCTGGTTAAGTTGCAGGCAATCACAGGAGCCATTTGAGCTGTACTGAGCATCTTATAGCCTGTACAAATCTGCTTACAAATAACTTATACTCTCAATACATTAGTAGCATTGTTGGCTCTCCACCAGTATATGCTGATATTTAATGCAGCTGTTCACTAACTGCATAGCTATTATCTGTGCAAGAGATTTGGATGAGCTTTCAAGTAGCAATCTAAATGTATATGCTGTTTTATTACTACCAGCATTGTGGAAATGGTCTAATTCTAAATCCCTATCACAATAAATGGTTCAGATTGGAGGATTTTTCCTCTAAGCCCCTCAGATAAAGGGACCGGTGTCTCAGCAGACGCGTCGGTCACACTTCCTGTGATTTTATTATTTTATTTATGCATTCACACATTGTCACTTATTTCACCTATTATGTGTTGTGATTGAATTTTTCTACGTTCATTATGAAATGCTAACTTTTAACAGCCTTAGGAGGGCACCATTGGTGTATAGAAAATCCCTACAACAGGTTCTAAGCTTTGTACATATGTTCTGCAAGGTCCCCTCTATGAACCATCCCTCTTTACTGTTACAGAAAACTCCTCCTCGTCCTTCATCCCGCAATACTTTTAAAGCGTCAGCCTGATGCTTTTAATGCAACCAAGGATTGATTTTCAACACCTCATTGCTCCCATTGTGAAAATATAGCCCTGTAGATATTAAAATAGCTGAGGTTACTTATACAAACTTTTTTAATACCATTAGTGTCAGTTTAACATGTACAGTTGACTTTCTACTAAAGAACATATTCTGCTTTTAAACAAACCTGGGAATGTGCACCTTTTCGTAATTGCATCAACAGAAGATGTTGTTTATATCTGTGCTTTTATCAGAGCAGCTGAGAATTTTGTCTGAGAAGCTTTTTAAGCAACAAGAATAACCCTTGTTTGAGGTGCTGGAATGAGTTGGGAAAGCAGATGTCAGTCTAGTTACGTTTTCCTTTTTTCCACTTTGTATCCAGATTTAAAAAAATTTTTTTTTAAAGTGGGCGGTTTCGGTGCAACTTAATACAGAATATTTCCACTCCATTTTTCTGTCTTACTGCCTTGAATTAACAATGTTTTGAAGAAATCGTGGGTTTTAGAGAGAAGATGCAATGCATTGTTTCACAGGTATGCCATAGTCTGGCAGAAAATAAAAAAGCTACTCCAAATGCAAGAAATCTTTAAAGAAAGTTTTCATACACCAAGTAATGTGTTAAAAAAACGACTGTACATCAGCATTATTGTTTGACATTTGTGTAAAAAATACTGAAACTTGAGGGGAACAAAAAACTGTCTAGCTCACAATATACATCTAGAAAGCGAGTCATCTAGAAAGTAGATCCCTACTTGCTACTTTCTAGGGGAGGACTGTGACTTTACATGCTCTATTTAAATAACATTTTACTCGGGTACCTACCTCGTGGCTACTGTCTGTTCCCCTGCTATCAACAGATTTTAAACCCATTTACACGCAGCAAAGATAAAAGTAGTCCAAATATCTTGATAGAAAAATGCACTTCGACAAGTGCTTATTTGACATTTTTGTATTTATTAAATCTGATTGATTTTTCTAGGAAAGATCATTATATCATCATCATAACGCAAGGAGTTCTGATGTATATTTGCAAGACACTAAGGTGTTTACTTTTTTTTAAGTTTGTGCACAACTGTATCTATGGAGAGGTCTTGTTAGTTCTTTAAATATATTATAACCTCCAAGAAACAGTGGCATGACAGTTTGTGAACCCCTTAGA
The DNA here is from genome assembly GCF_040206685.1 of Ascaphus truei. Lineage (NCBI taxonomy): Eukaryota > Metazoa > Chordata > Amphibia > Anura > Ascaphidae > Ascaphus > Ascaphus truei. The sequence continues at coordinate 28,589,727 of NC_134499.1, forward strand.
TTAAGATCTAATAACATTTTAGGTGTTACCGTAAATGTGAGAATCAAAAGTCCTAATAATAGATTGTGATAACCTGATCAAACAAATTACACAAATACATGATACTTTTTCAACATTTATCCACACATTAGTCAACATCCGTATGTGAACCATTAGATTTAGTGTGTGACGGCAACCCCCTTGAACAGCAATGATTTCAACTAAGCGTTTCCTGTAACTGCTGGTCAGTCTCACATCGGTTTTGAGGAATTTTGGTCTATTCTTCCTTACAGAATTGTTTCAACTCGGTCACATTTGAGGGCTTTCTTGCATGGACAGCTCGCTTCAGGTCCTGCCACATTATCCATGGAGTTTAGGGACAGATTTTGACTAGGCCATTCTATAATGCAGAATTTCTTCTGCAGCCATTCTTTTGTAGATCTGCTTGTATGTTTAGGATCATTGTCTTGCTGAGTGACCTGCTTCGGCTCACGGACGGAATCTTCTTCAGATACAATGTAGAAATCCTAGTTGTGTCAATGATGGCAACCAAGCAGCCCCAAACCATCACACTCCCACCACCATGCTTCACGGTTGGGATGAGGTGGTTCTGTTTGAATGCAGTTTTGGTGTTTGCAAAACATGTTTCTCATTTGAGACCAAAAGGTTCTACCTTTGATTAATCTGGCCAGAGAACATTGTTCCAGAAGTCTTGTGGATCATCTGTGCTTTTTGCCGATCTTCAGACAGATAGCAGTGTTCTTTTTAGAGAGCAGTGATTTCCTCCTGGGTGTCCTTCCATGAATGGCGAGAGTGGCTTGCAGATGTTACTCTGGGGTTCTTTGTGATGTCCTGGATGATTTGACGGTTTGTTCTTGGAAAGATTTTGGTAGGATGACCGTTCCTGCGTAGAGTGACTGTGCTCCTATGTTTCACAGTGGATTGGTGGAGCCTCAAATCCTTAGAAATGGTTTTGTAACCCTTCCTAAACTGATAAGCATCAAGAACTGCTTTTCTGAGGTTCTCAGAGATTTCTTTTGATCGTGGCATGGCGTGTTTCCACACAACTGTATAGTGAAGACCAAACAACATTTCTGATCTTTATATAGTATGGAGCCTCCCAAACTACCACCTGAAGATCTACCTAATTTAAACGACTCATTTTAACAGTCAACTGAGCCACCTGTGCTGAAGCAGGGCTAGCCTTAAAACCTGACCTGTTGGTGGTCCTGCTCTAGTGTGTATGGAGCATTTGAAGTCTGTGATCTACATTTCAGTGCCACGGAAGTTTATTATATGGCATCTGGATTTTGAACTGCTTTTCAAGTATTAACAAAAGCGTGATGAATGAAGACAAGCAACTGTGTGGGGAGAAGTGAAAAAAAGCTAACACCTCAGATCACTGAACCGAAATGGAAGAGAAGCTGCTGCTTTTCTATCATCGCAAAGCGCAATGCGCATTATTTAACAGGTGCTTAATAGAAGAAATAAAAGGGAACTTTGATTTCTCAAAAAGAAACAATTCAACAGCGTGGGCAGTATGAGGCTCCAAGCTGACAGAAATAAACACGATAAATAAATACGTAATCCAAGGCTGCAGTTGGAAAGGAGGACAAATACCTCTTGCAAAAATGTATATATGTAGCCTCAGCTCAATGTGCTCAAAACCGTGCGAATTACAGGCAGCGAATAAATATTAAGTAAAAATATATTTATACAATTCAGAAAAAAAAAAAAATATGTATATTGTTGCTTGTGTGCTATATATATATATCTGAAGTCCAAAAGAAGTATGAGGTGCCAGCCAGAATTGCTGACATCTGATTATTTTTTTTTGTGGTAATAACATTCTGAAGGAGCTCGTGCTGGTGTTTGTAACTGGGCTTTCTCACATAAAAATAGTTTTTTAATCCTTTTTATTGGATAGTGAATAGACCTACTACTACCAAGTGGTGGCGCTGTTTGATCATGTATTGGGCTATGTGTACATGGAATGGAAAGGGGGCCAGGCGGTTAGGTCTCGTTTATTGGACGAACTCTCCCGCCCCCCCCCCCCCATCCTAAAAGGTGTCCCAGTCTATTTCAAATATCTGCTTCAGGATAAATACAAATAGTAAATAGGTTCATATACACTGTAAGCTATTAATAGGGTTGCCAGGTGCCTTGTCCAAAAATACTGGATCCCCACGCACCCCGAACACATATAAAAAAATACCCTCACGCCCCCCGAACACATAAAAAAAATACCCCCACGCCCCCCGAACACACACAAAAAATACCACCACAGCCCCCGAATACATATAAAAAAATCCCCCGCCTCCCAATACATTTAAAAATACCCCCACCTCCCAATACATTTAAAAATACCCCCACCTCCTCAATAGTTGACAAATATGGAGGTATTTATCACCACCAAAGTGTCATGTTCATTTTCAGACGTGGAGAGTAAAAATGAAGTCTAAAGCCTTTAATCACCAGGCAAAGGCCATTTCCGGTGTCCTCGTTTCAATACGAGTCTTTCACATGGCGATACGTTTTTGTTACATGATCACAGTATATGGGTGTGTAAAACAACCCACGCTTCCTCTCTGCTTACCAGCCATACATGCAGATGTGTCGCTAACACTGAGCACACAAGCAATGGTGACCTCCGTGAGGCGTTGCATAAGCAATTTTCAAAAACATGCAAATGATAAATAATCCCAGTGGGCTTTTTGACGACACTACATAATATTTTTATTGAAGTGAAACTTCTTTGCTGGCACGAGGCACCGTCAAAAATCTAATAGGGGAAAAAACAAAAATGGGAACGGAAGTAGTAACGGAAGTGACGCCATTGTAGTGTACCTGCCTGGAGTTGTAGTTCAGGTGTGGATGTCAGAAGGGAAGGCCCCAGTGACTACAAGTCACAGCCACCCCTGCTATAGCTGACAGGCACTGATCTTAAGTCTGTGTGAGCTGTCCAGTTCTCTCTCTCGCGCTCTCGTCAGGCAGAACTATTAACCCATTAGCGACCCATCCAACAACCAAAAAAAGGGGGTGGGGCGTACCGAGCACGCGCGTACTAAGTGAAACTTCTTTGCATTTTGCCACTCTAAAAAGTCTTTATATTAACTCAAAATAATAAAAAAAAATCAGAATACAATTTCGGTGACAAAAACACAAAAAAGTTTCACTTAGAACGGGCGTGCTCAGCCCCCCCCCCATTTTTTCCCCCTACATTCCATGTCTTAGCCCCGTTACTGACAACAGTACCTGCAATATGTAAATACATAGTCACAGCATTAAGATGTGTAGTTCTGTTTCCTTGATTTAACATCTTCGTATCCAGGTGTGTAAGCTCTGCTCCGTAAATTAGTAACCGTTTCAGAAGGCAAAATAGGTTAATCATAGCGCTCCTTCACTAGCTGTGGAATCGGAACTAAATAATCCCCACGATGCCTCGCGTCCTTGAGGGAAATCTGTGAACCTGGCATTTCCATGATATAAAAAACATCCTATGCCTTAATTAGACCAAGCTACTTGTAGACGGACGTTCACAGAGGTACACAATTGGAGTCGTTATGTGAAATTATAATAGGCTTTATTGTGCCTTTTCCTTTTCATCAGGAAATTATCCAAACACGGGGGAATAAAGCTTCCATTCACTTGGGAGTATTTCTAGTGAAATCCTTGCAATTAGTTCACATCTCCATTAGTTGAGCATTTCTCCCATCCCAAACACATAGCATGAAAATAAGCAGATATAAGCAGTCTCTTAATAATGAAAGTCTTATCTGTTTATCAGCTGTAGAGTAAGCTTCTCTGCTCTCCTGGAACCGCACCCGTGCGTGCACAGAAAAATATCAGCATCCAGGTTTAGAAGTCTTATTGGGTGTCTTGCAATCAGCTCTGCTGTGTGGCTGGCAGAACTCAAGACATTGTGGTGTCTCCAAAGGTCAGCTCTCAGTCAGAGCTAAAGAGAGTCACTTCCTGTCTCAAAGGCAGGCTTTTTGTAAACAATCTAATCAGGCAGGTGATGTTTAGTAATTAACTACCACACTGCTAGATTAAAGGAACATTACTGAACAGGGATAAGTCCCCTGTTACACTACTCTTAATATATGTTCGTCCTCGGCAAGTGTGAATGTGCTGCTTCTCCGTATCCAAATCACAAAAACAGGATATCTATACGCTTGATCTACTTTGAATAGGCAACTGGATTCTGTGGTGATTTATGGACTGACCCCATATCTTGTAATCCTTATGACCAGTGGTTGACAAATCACCCAAAAATCTACTCGCCACCTAGTCCAGCCCCCCCAATCCCGCCCTGCTTGGGCGGCCATGAGGAGGTCGCCACGGGGTCAAATCCAGTCGCCACGGGCCTGTAGGTGAATGGATTTGTCGAACACTGCTTATGACTATACCGGAAGCTGATGTGAACACTATGTTCATTAATTAACAGACATGTTTCTCCCCAAGTGACATGGTTCTTACTTCCATACCAACCGTACAAACACAGATCTGTAGTTAGGTGCGCTCGTGCAAACATCTATTTGAGTTGATATAGAGCTAGGAAAACCGCTCAAACTATCACCAAGCCAAACGCGTAACAATGGGGGTTTCTGCAGCACAAATGTATATGTTCAGTGTTAAGGACGTAATCTGCAGCAGAGGTAGCTAGAGAGAGATGAAGCTGGGTATAATGGAGACTGCCTTCCAATGAGGGACAGAGTTATTCAAGTGTTAGTTTAAAAATAAAAAGCCGTGATACCCGCGTGGCTGGTTGTGGTGGAGATGAGCTGGTTCAATTCTGCTTTTTCCTCTTCTGTCGTGGGAGTTGTAGCTAATTTTGCTCTACTAAGCAAAGACCGCCATGAAAACCAGACCTGATTCCTGTTTTACCTTGTGACCTGGGTCAAGTGGCCCGACCCCCACAAAGTGGTACCAAGTCTCATTTAAGGAAAACAAACCTGTTACACATTAGGCCAAGATTTGGGGTCAAAGAACCAACAGAGAAACGCTTTAAAATACACCATTTAAATCTTCGTTGTTTATATATTTATACTACAGTCTGTTCTCTTGTGTAGGACATAAACTGACCTACGGGACAGGTGCTCACAGGATTCCACCAGATTACATACTTTTAGACGTTTTTTTTTGTTGCATTCTTTTAGTTATTTCTATCGCTTCTTTCCCTGTACAAAGTGCCTGCTGTTTCTGTTATTTATACAATGTACCGTTTGCAGGATCAGTGATATAACACGGATTAAGTTATGAATCGGTGAGTAATGCTTAATCCTTGTACAGTATTCTGCATTGTATATTTGAAGGGACATTTCTACTGCTTATACGCTGGGCTTTGAACGGATTACTAGGTCTAGTCTAATTATTTTGTCCTCTTTGAACTTGCACTTGTTAACCCCGTTACTGCCTGCGAGGCATTGGCAAAGCCTTTATCTGTCTGCTTTCACCCAGAGCAGACCTCGCAGTCACCGTGTCTTGCTGCCATTGTCCATAATCAGAGGTGTAAAATGATATTTCTGGGCTCTGTATTACTGATTGCCTTCCTCTTCCAGTTACTACATGATCAGGCTCTCAGGTGGGATTCTTAGCGCAATGTTTCCAAATTAAGATCCACGAGAGTTTACCCTCAAATCCCCAAAATATTTTCAGTGCTAGCGAGACGTTGTAGAGCAGGCGTGGCCAACTCCAGTCCTCAAGGGCCACCAACAGGTCTGGTTTTCAGGATATCCCTGCTTCAGCTCAGGTGGCTCAGTCGAAGACTGTGCCAAAGCAGGGATGACCTTAAAATCTGACCTGTTGAGGACCGGAGTTGGCCACCCCTGGTGTAGCTTCTGTTTCCAGCATAATTAGGGTCGTGTAATCTGGTGCCACATCCGCTTCCGAGCGCAGTGTCACACAGAATGGCACTTACAAGTTGGGTTATCTTTAGGGAGGGATAAAACTGAAGGGTCCAATTGACCATCAATCTCTGCTACTGTATATTTGCCCTGGACACACACACACTGCCCTCCAAGCACAGACAGCCCCACCAAGGACATACAGGTTATGGAGCTGGTTGTGACCAAATATAGTCTTGTTCTGCATTGTGACGCGCTGCCTGAATGTAAATGTTTTGCGTTGGGCAGAACAATAACAACACGGTCAGGGTGTGTGAGAAATGACACACTCAGCAGAAGCTTGGCAAAAACAGCTCCGTGAGCATTTGTGAGAGACCTTTCAGGGAAAACAATTTCTGTGGCTAACAGCATGATCATGAACAAGCAGTCTGAGGTTTGTCTTGTGAGAGATAAGCACATTTCCCTGGAATCCTCTCGCACACAGAGAACCCGGTGAACTCACAATGTCACCCAGAGGGCAGATTAAAAGAGTAGAATTTAAGGCTAAGTTGTTTTTATTTATTTTTTTGGTGTAGGTGGCGGTATCTCCCAGAACATCGAAAATGTGACCGCTCCATTTATGCAGTAAAACCGTCTTCTCTTTGCTCGTTAACGTTTAAACTCCATGCAAATGAGTGGGTCTTGGGTCATGTTTTACCGAGCAGTCTTCTGCCTTAATCTTTACAGTGCCGGCACAAAATGCCACCGGACTTCTGCGTCTTTTGATCGCTTCTGGAGGGGGATCTAATGATGCGCAAAGGTCCTGGTGAGGTTGACGTTCCACAAAGTACGACCAAATGTTAACCCTTAGCATGCTGGTCCTGTGCATAGGGGAGCAGCTCTTGGAGTGCCCCATCAGGCGTCCGCCTTTGCGGCAACGCAGATGTACACTGAAGGGGTTGCGGTGCTGGAAGACGTCTTACAGACTTGACTTCAAAGGGCTTTAAGGGGTCTTCCGGCGGGGGGAAGGTGCCTTATGGCAGAAGCTTTGTAAACCTTTCTTATGTTAAAGCTCCATTCATGGCATATTAAATAAGGGGTTTCCTGCGTTAGGAGAATATACCATCTTGGTGATTTGTATCTTGTAGGGATGGCGCGTGTTGATTGCAAACACAAACGAGTTTGGTAAAGTGTGGAAATCTTTTAAAAGTTTTCTTTTTTTTTCTCACCGTGGAATTGCCGGATTTGCCAGATATTCCTTGCGGATATTTCCAGCCTACAAGCCTGTTGCTTAATTTCCTGCGGTTCATTTACTTTTCTTGGTGGCCAATTGAAACGGAGAGGAATCGTCTTAGGTTAACCCTTTCACTGCCGCTCATTGCAATTGCTTTAGAGTGGGGAGAAGGTGTGTCTGTGTGTCTGTGTGTCTGTGTGTCTGTGTGTCTGTGTGTCTGTGTGTCTGTGTGTCTGTTTCAGTTGCTCTATCAGCTTGTAAGGCCCTATTTTAAAATGAGACCATTGTGAGCTATTTTCACGCTTAGCGTATGTAAAGCTAAAACGTTTGCTTTTAACAAATGCTTTCAGTGGGGTTGCTTGTAAATGTATTCTGTATGCCGCTGGTAGACGGTATTGTTTTGGATTTCATCTCTCTCCACAAGGGGGAGCTGAAGTCTATTTTCTTGACAACCTTGTAGTGTTGTTGACTCTTATACAACCTATGAAAACGCTTGCCGTCCCAAGATAAGAAAATTCACTTATTAATATGATTATAAACATAAATATCTACTTAATATCTTCAGCACAGCAGCCTAATCTATGGTCCAGTTTGGGAATAAGTGGACTGTTGCTTTATAAGACGTTAGCCTGTTTTATTTAGCTGTTCCATGGATCATGGAATGGAACAGCTAAAATCTCCCTCATCTTTAATTCTAAAGCTATAATAATAATAATAATAATAATAATTATTATTAAAAAGAACATACAATGCTTCGTGAACGCCTTTGTTGCTAGAAGGGGCTCATTAAGTACTTTGCTGCAAAGGAGAAATTCCTTCTAATTGTTCTTTTTAAGCCCCCATTTTGTTTTTTACATGAATCAGGGGTCCCTGTGAGCCAGACCCTGCTATTTACAGCTCTGGGACCCCCCCTCTGCTTTCCAAGATACTTTCCAGTGAAATTAGCAGGTGTACATCTCCCTTGGGAAACAAAATGGCTGCCAAATCTTGGGCCAATACCAAGCTGCAACACAATATCGGTGGTGGTTTCCTAGTGGACGGCCATTTAAATACCCCCCCTTTTAAAAACCAGGAAGTAAAACCGGTAACTTCCCCAGTGAGTATCTCGGGTGACCTGGGGGTCCCAGAGCTGAAAATAGTGCCGTTAGGAAAGAGAATGGAGGCAAGTTAGGGAGGGTTGAAGTACTTTGGGTTTCTTGCAGCTTGTGGACTGAGCATGTATAATCAGTATACAGATATAAAAGGCTGGTCTGAGTATTGATCAACCCTAGCTATAGAAATATTTCTCCAAGCAAAAGAGGCGATGGAGCCAGGCTGCAGAGGTTCCCACCTCCAGTACTCAATGACCACTAACAGGGCAGGTTTCATCCTCTCATTAGCACAGGTGGCCCAATGACCTTTGACGGAACCACCTGTGCTCAAGCAGGGGGTATACTTAAAGCCTGCACTGTTGGTTTTCCTTGAGGAACTGGGTTCCGGAACCACTGAGGCAGAGGAACAACAAGTTCTCGCTGGCTGTCACGGGCGCTGCTGATTATTATCCTTCCAGACTCTCTAGAGAAAAAGAGAAAGTCCAAGAAAACATTGGAACCAGATTTGTAGCTGACGTGGGGGGAAACTGGAGACGCTCGTGTTGTGAAAATAATAATAATAGTCAGTAAACAATCAGGAGGGGCAATTGTTCTGCAGGGTTTGCTCTACACCCGTGCTCGAGACCCCCCAACAGGTCAGGTTTTAAGGATCTCCCTGCTTCAACACAGGTGTCTCAGTGTTTGACTGAGCCACTGATTGAGCCACCTGTGCTGAAGCTGGGTTATCCTGAAAACCTGACCTGTTGAGGGGGGGTTGGTGAGGACTGGAGTTGAGCACGCCTGGTCTGCACACCGTTTGTGCCGGTTGCACAGTTTTAACCTGCAATGAATGCATTGCAAAACATGGCCGTGAAGCTATGTAAAAAGCAGAAGTAAAGGAAGTCTGTACTTGGTTAGCAAGAGGAAGTGAACTGCAGACACATGTTCTGCAGACAATGCTCGCCTCAGCTGGCAGGAAAGGGGTTAAGAGCTGCAAAATAAGGACATGTAGTCCTGGAATCCCCTGGAAACGCTGCTCATTCTGAGAACACCCCTCCCTCTGTGCAAATAAAGACTCCCATGTTCCAAACTCACTTTTGGAGACGGCCGCGCGGCAGCTGCCAAACGCATACTGTATGCCGGAGGCCTGTCTGCCGGAGCATCTGTTATCGAGGGTTAGAAGAGCTAAACGTGCGTCACAATAGACCTATTTAGTGAAAACTGCAGGGACGCAGCACAAAGCAAATGTGGGCGGCAAAACATAGACTCATTTTGCACATTGGACACTGCTCTGGATTTGCGAATAACCCCTTCAGTGTGTTGTTGGTGCTCTGGCAGTGAAGGTTAAGTTAAGGTTATGCCCGGAAGTGGGAGACTAGTTAAAGGCCCGGTGGCTGCTCTGTGTGACCTTTGCTACTTGTGTTCCAAATATGAAACACTACATTGCCCGCTGTATAGGTTAGGGCAGCGGTGCGCAAACTTCTTGAGTTGCGGCCTCCTTCCTGGGAGCCGCAGCGTTCGCCCCCCCCCCCCCACCCCCTCTCCCAATGGCTCGGCGTCAAATGATGTCGCGGGTCATGTGACCCCCACCGCATCATTTGATGCGCGTTTTCATGGTGAAGCCGCGCCGCCAAAGACCCGGTTGGCAGCAGGTGAGCGAGTTACAGAGGCCTCACGCCTCCCCCCGGCATTTAATTTAAATGCCGTGGGGAAGAGCGCAGGGCCTCTGTAACCGCCCGCGCCCCCCCTTGAAATTCTCCCGCGCCCCCCACTTTGCTCACCACTGAGTTAGGGTGCATGGGGAGGGTCTTTAGAAGCAGTCAAACTGGATGTTTGGGATGGAGAATGTATGGCAGTGATAGGCACCCACATTTATAGTGCATACTTAGGTAGGGATGTTGTAGCTGTGGGTAAAAGCTTCTCCCCCACTCCCTGCAGTCAGCTCTTTGCCGGCACGTTGATGAATACGGCCCCACTCCTCTCCTTAGGGCCTCATGCACAGAGCAGCGATCTAAAAAACTGGCGGATTGAATCTTTTAAACATAAAATGTGGAGAATTCGCCTCCGTATGCACAAAGCAACGGTAAGCGCCAGAATTGCCATGCAGGAATATGGAAACTTGTAATTAGCGCGAATCGCGCTGTTTGAATGTGCTTTAAAGAACCCGCGAGTTTAAAGTGCCTTTTTTTTTTTTTTTTTTTTTGGCGCGCAACTGAGGCCACGTCATCCCTATCGCCAGGCAGCATAAGGGGTTTGCCAACTTTTCATGGTGTGCAGACTTGGCGAACAGCTCTCCATGTTTCTGGAGAGATTCTCTCGCACATGCTGTTCGCCGCTTCCTGCATACGGCGGCTTGAAAAAGTGCAGAAATCTAGGGATTCGCCACCGCCTCGGCGAGTTTTACAAAGGTAAAAAAAGACATGGCGCTTTTCTCTCTGTTTCCCTATTTCACGCCACTTTCTGATTTTCTGGCCGCAAAACTCTCTGATAAGTGGCGAAAGCGAGCTTAGCGCTGCTCTCTGCATAGGCCCCTTAGACTGGGAACTAGTGATTAGCACAGCCGGTATGCAGCTGACGGAGTGGGAAGAAGCTACGATCAACGCCAGCAACATCTCAGAGAGCGAGCCGCTGGTGCGATTCGTGGTTAGGGGATGCAGGTAAAGCCCCCAAGGGACTCATTTCTCCTCCCCTCCCCCCCCGGACTGACTGTTGCCCACCAATGATCTATGGAGAAATGTTGTGTAGAGAGGATCCCAGTGAAAGTCTACAAATAATTTCCTGAAGATGTCTCCACCATGGTTTTTTTTTTTCCCCCCTCTCATAAATAACAGACAGCTGCAATATATAGTAACATAGTTACAGTATCTATCACATAGTTACAGTATACAGCAGATGTAGCAACGTTAATGGCTCAACTGGCAACGAGAGAGAAATAGGACTCCGTAACTTTTGTGTTTCTCCGAAGTGAAGTCGGGGCTTCCTAGCAAAGAACAGGACGAGCGCCCTCCGCCTGTGTTTATATCTGCAGAGCTGTCCCGCGGAATAACAACAAGGCAGCAGGAACGTTCACATGCCAAATACTTCAGGGCCGGATTGATTGTGTATATGTCTGTGGACACCTGTGTGACACGGCAAAGGCTATAAATATAGTTTAAAGCGCCACAGAATGAAACTTCCTACATCCTTTCATAAATAATTATGTTAATCAGGAAAATCAAAACGAGAGAGGCAGTAAGAAGCTGCAACAAATCAGTGGGCAGCGTCTGAATACATTAATGATAATGTGGAACCTGGATGTGGTGGGGATATGCAAATTATTATCGTTTATTTGTAAATAGCGCCAACATATTCCACAGCGCAGTACAATGGGGGCTACAGATTTCGGTATACTGTATTACATAAAAAGAATGACATGCCAAACAATACTTTTTTACATTGCAATTGGCAATGTTGTTATCTTTTTTAAAGCCTTTTTTAGTAAAAATGTAATACACTATTGTGCATCTTTACTCTCATATATACACACACACACACAGTTGAAGTTCCTTAAAATAAGTCGTATTGTGCCCGATTTACAAAACATTTCAGGACCTGATAAATCTTCTGACACACACACACACACACACACACACACACACACACACACACACACACACACACACACACACACACACACACACACACACACACACACACACACACACACACACACACACACACACACACACACACACACACACGGAATTGCTGCAGCAATGTTGTGTACCTCATCATGTGCATGAAATACTACATACTGCGACTACATAGGTGAGACGGGACAGGGGCTAAACAAGAGAATGAATCTGCATCGCCACAGCGTCACACGCGGAACAAGAGACAGTCCTGTCGGCGGACATTTCTCTGACTCTGGCCATAAGATGAACGATCTGAAGGTGGCCATACTCAAAGGTAATCTTAGAACACCGAAAGAGTGACCATTGCATGAATACAAATTTATGCAACTGTTTGGGACACTTAGCGGTGGCCTAGACTGAGACCGCAGGTTCATGAGTCATTACTGATACGAGAACTCTCTTCCCATGAGTGCTAAAGGCCATGTCTATACATACTGCACTATATGTATGCACACACAGCTGTCTCTTAGACATACTATTGTCAATGTAATTCTATCCCTATATACCAATAGGGACCACATAGTATCTACACACATTAATAGTAATGCAACAGCCTCTTACATTTCTACACCTACCCACACCATGTTATACACTCCCACACACACCTTTTGTAAAGCGCTGTATACACTGCGGGCACTTTATACATTTATATTTACACACACACATACACACACACACCACCAACATTCAGGGACCATTTGTATCTCGAAAGCTTGCAAAAATAAAAGCATTTAATTAGCCACAGAACAGTATTGTCTAGTCATTTTTGATTATTAAGTTCGGCTAACACGGTACAGATACACACACACACACTCACACACACTCGTCATCATCATCTTCAACCGGTGTCTCCCCACTGCTGAATGAAGCCTCCCCAATGATCTCCCGGTTCCTGCGGTTGCAGCCTCTCCACATTGCTCCAACACATTTCCTATGTCATCGTCCCATCTTCCTTTTGGTCGTTGCATGTTCATGGTCTTTTGTTATCCTTTGAAATCAATCCGTCGAGTACCATCTTTGTCCAACAACGGTCATTTCTTCTTGCGATAAGAACGACCCACTGCCATTTTAAATTTCTGCACCCTGGTGATATAACAATAAGTTTTGTTTTCTTCTGAGACCATTCTTTTCCCTGTCTCTTCGGGTAAATCTCAGAATTGTTTAAAGCTCCCGCATTATCTTCACATTAAGAGTCTAATTTTTACATCCATACATAAGCAAGAGCAGGCCCCGCACAGCACATTAGTCAAACACTGTCCACTTCAGGCACAGTGGAACGTTCCCTTGGAAGATTGTCTTGTTTCTTTCAAATACGCTCCATGCCCATCTTCATTCTCCTATTGATTTCATTTCAAACGTCCCCATACATTGTTATAGTACTTGCCGGGCAAGGTAGACAGGTTTTTTTAACTTCTATAACAGGGGTGCGCAACGTTTTTAACTTGCGCCCCCCCCCCCCCCACCGCCTCCTTACCTCCTGCCTCGCGCCCCCTCTCCTCCATGGCTCCGGGCGTCAAATGACGCCTCGTGGTCATGTGACATCTCGTTACCATGGCAACGTGACGTTACGTGACCCCGCGGCGTCATTTGATGCCGGTTACCGTGGCGATGCGTCGCCTGAAGATCAGGTAAGTGAAGCTGCAGAAGCCTCACACGATGTCCCCCCCCCCGGCGCTTAATTTAAGTGCCTTGGGGGAGCACGCGGGACATCTGTAGCCACGCCCCCCCCCCCCGGAAAATCTCCCGCCCCCCAACTTTGCGCACCGCTCTTCTATACCATCTATGTTGATATTTGAAGAGTTGACACATTTTGTTCAAAATCACTTTGATTTCTGATTAGTTGCTGGGGTATTCTGGATTTGGGGTATTCTGGATTTGGGGTATTCTGGATTTGGGGTATTCTGGATTTGGGGTATTCTGGATTTGTGGCATAAATAACAATGTTGTCTGCAAATCGTTGGTGACTCAAGGACACCCCACTGATATTGACGGCTTTCTCATCCCAATTCAATGGCTTCAGCAGTGTTGCTGTGAAAAACGTTGGTGACATTGTCCCCTTTGTCACACAATCTTGGGTCTCCTTATCGTGCTTGTATCCTCATGTAGTCAAATAGTTAATGTGGCATTCTGAAAAATGTTCCGTATAATATAAATATATATATTTCTTCATCATGTTCACTGTTTAATGCATTTAAAATGGCGGAGGTTTAAGCAGAATCAAATGCTTTTTTAGTAATCGACTAATTCTATGACGATTGTATCTATTACTCCGCGAAAACACTTCTCGAAAACTTGGATATGGTTGATTGATTGTGTCGTATCCTCTGCAAAATCCAGCGTGTTCGCTAGTCTGTGCAATGTCCAGGGTCTGCTGCAGCCAACTGGTGTCATCGGAAAACCTGGTAAGTAATTGAATTTAGACTTATTCCGCTATAGTTTATAAGGTCTTCTTTATATCCTTTCTTATTAATGAGGATACATATGGTATTGTTTCACTCGTCTGGAATGTTCCTGTTCTTCAAGCAACAAGTAAAGTTCTGCGGGGATCGTCTCTATTTCTTCCCAAGATTCCTTCAAGATTTTAGTCTCTCTATTTTTCATGGATTTTCTGTAGCCTTTACTGATGAACCATGCATCCTTCCAGAAGCATCAGTGGGGGGGTTTCTTCCCGCTCTTCATCTGCTTGATTATGCTCTGTTATCTCTGTTCTTGTGCAGTTTATTGTTGAAGTCCCCAACTCTTTATGATAAGCGCACTTTGCATTGCAATCTACTATAGCGATCTTGAGGTAGCAATTATATTTGTTGTTAAAGCACCATTGCCTCTACCACAAATAATAATTTGCCCCTCGGTGGGAAACAGGGGGTCTCCGGATCTGAACCGCGTTCATTTAAGCTCCGGGGACTCCCTGCTCCCTGAGATGCATCTAAAGTGATGCTGAAATCTCCCTTCTGTTTAAGGGTCCCACATCATGCGGACCAACAGGAAGCCGCGAGGGATGACATTGTGGCTTCCTGTTGGCTCACAGGACCTTTAAATAGACATTTTCTGTGCTCATCTGGGGCTGCTGCCGACAGCCCCTTTTGATGTAAATATCCAGAGAAGTAGGGGGTCCCAGCAGCTGAGATTCCCTGCTTCAAACCTATAAGAGAAAAATATAGAAAAACACCAGGTATAGCCTCTGTAGGTTGGGTTATTTCATAGTAGAAGTCTTGCACGTCATTGTATGAGTGACTTGATGTTTCTTTGATAATTTCAGCTTGTATCCTTTGATGATTCTGGATCCTCTTTCTGATGAGCTTTTATTCTCTACTGTTTGGTAATGATGAATATATATATACACAGGTCAACACCGTTATAACGACTGGGTGACTGAGTGAGTGACTGGGTGGGTTGGTCAGTGACTGGGTTAGTGACTGGGTGGGTGGGTTAGTGACTTTAGTGACTTGGTGGGTTAGTGACTTTAGTGACTGGGTGGGTGGGTTAGTGACTTTAGTGGCTGGGTTACTGATTGGGTGGGTGACAGTGAGTGGGTTTGTTGAGAGACTGGGTGGGGTGGATGACTTACCTTGACCGGGTGGGTGCTGCTTCCTGCCGCCAGATGCCTCCCCCCTGCCCCTGATATCCCCGCGGCAGCTGCCTGGGGCGGGAGGTGGGCTCAGTGGAGGGGCGCACGGGAAGTTTGCGACTGGGGGGGGCAGACTGGCGGCCTGTGGCAGGAGGCACACGCGGGGGAAGTTGGCTTGGCGCTTCCCCTCCGTCCCACGTTGGGAGTGGGGGAGAGCCTGGGGGGAGGGGAGGGGCGTGGGAAGTTGGCGGCTGAGGGGGAGTGAGAGTGGCGGGCGGGGGCAGGAGGCATGCACGGGGGAAGCTGGGTTGGCGCTAGGTATCCGGTCACACCAGCGAGGAACTGTGAGCTTTGCTAAGCTCTGTACAATATAACTGATCACACAGCAAATCTATGTATATTCAACCAACCAAGTGGAACCACAAAGCTACATCACAGCACCCTCTCTCCTGGGCAGCATTAGCAGAGGCAGCAAAGGGATGTCTCGTGAGAAGGCGCATTGGTCTGGCTGACCTATGTAACAAGTCTCCGTTAAAGCACAGCACGTACACGACCTTGCATAGCTTTTCTATAACATTGTCTGACCTTTCTCCATATTGTGTCTCTTAATGTTTGTTAATGAGTGCCAACGCAGCCCCAGCCTGCCCCTATGTAATTCTGCCTGTAATGTGCATTACAGAATAATAGCACTGCCATCCTTAGACTAGAGCCGGTAATTTACCAACCAACTATAATTTGTCAAGAGCTTCTAATCAGTTGTCGGCTACCATTAAAAAAAAATCAGTTCTCTTTAGGTCAGACGGGAAATGGGCTCAGTCCTCTTCTAACGCCACGGGCAGGCAGCAGTGATCAAGTTGTAAGGCTGCGGTCCCAGTCACTGCCGAGCCGTGCGCTATCAAGCCCCGCCCCCCAGTCCGGCCGGTCCCAGTCCCTACCTTGTCGCGCACCTTTCCCCAGCGGTGCGCGACAGGTTTTCAGGGAGGCAGGGGAATTTGACCTCGACATCTGCGACTGGGGCGTGGCCACGCCCCCGCCGGTGGTCCAGCCAATAAGGGCGAACCAGCCGCGGGACGTCATGGCCACGCCCCCGTAAACCCACAGCCACGCCCCCTCCCGTCGTAAAGCTTCCCTCTCCTCCCAGACCGCAGATCGCGGTGAAGCGCTGTGCACGCGCCGCCCCCCCCCCCCCCGCCGGGCGCGCGTGTCACAATGAAGACTGGGGACTCAGCCTTATGGTAGCAGCGCTGCCACTGCTGTGTTTTACTTTTGCCTGTAACAGTTTATAATTTCACTTCTGTTTTTAAAGGGCTACGACTCACAGTAACACAGGTTTCTGCCTGACGTGCTCTTTCAACGAAAATAAAACCCCACAAACCTTTTGAAAATGTGCCTCAAAGTCTTCGCCCTTCTTTACCAGACTCTGGGCACCGGGCCACTCCTTTTGTAAGCCCCTTGGTCAGCAACGTGTTCCTGGCCTCTCTGACGGCGAATGTCTTAATAGCATATAAATTAGTCATGCGATGGGATTATTGTCTTCTGTAAATTGGATGGTTTGCAGCGAGACTTGGGTAACTGACTGTTTTGGTGTCCGTGACCCCCATACTGAGTATGTTCTCTGACTGTTTGACCAGTAAGAACAAACCCCAGCCCTTCCCCCTGGTGCTTCTGCCGTACTGTAGCTCCAGTTTTCTTGCTGCTCAGGCTAGTTTATTTAAACCAGAAGTGGCCAACTCCAGTCCTCAAGGGCCACCAACAGGTCAGGTTTTCAGGATATCCCTGCTTCAGCACAGGTGGCTCAATCAGTGGCTCAGTCTTCAACTGCACCACCTGTGCTGAAGCTGGGATATCCTGAAAAGCTGATCTGGTGGTGGCCCTTCAGGACTGGAGTTGGCCACTCTTGGTTTAAACCCATACGTAGCCAACAGCAGTGTGGGCAACTTGTACAAACAGGAAGTCTGGTAGAGGGCAGTTTGGCAGCCCAGAGAAGGGACGGTTGTGGGTGTGACGCTGGGTAGCTTCCAAGAACATAGAAGATTTCAATGAATAACAACACGGAAGAACATGAGACTAGGAAAAGAGTAGGGATTACATGCCTAGCAAAGTTCACCAGCATCTGCTCAATCCCAAGGTGCAATCCAACGTACGTGGCCAAAAACACAACCTTTTGTTACCTAGGGGACAATCAAATTGGCTTTGTCATGTACACGCTTTCTCGTCTGGACGTGTGTGTGGGTGTGTAAATTGTAAACACACTGGCTGCCCATTTGTCTTTTATCTCCATGCAGGGAACTAAGATAAGCATGCACACACCCCAAATCCTCACGCAACACCCCCAATGACAGCTCCACCACCAGGATTCATTTAAGGTCTTACACGACGTAGGCGACGTTGTCCCCCCTTGCTTCCAGAAAAAAAAAGTACAAATGTAACAAAAATGCTACTTTACCAAAACAGGGTGATAAGTTGTGCCTGGCCACGATGTAGGGTTGCCAGGTGTCCAGTATTGAACCGAGCTGTCCTGTATTTGGACACTCTGTCCAGTAAAAAATTAGAGGTAATACTGGACATGTGTCCGTCCGTTATTACCTCTCTGGACATAGTGACCTGACCGGCCTGGGGGGCCTCGGGATTTCCCTGAGCAGGGAGAGAGCAGGGCTGTTGCTGGGGTGCTGGGCAGCTTCCTCCATCCTACTTGGCTGCTGTTGTAATGGAGCCAATCAGGAGGTTTCAGGAGCCTGGGGGTAGGGCCAAGGAGAGGAGGAAACAGCATGGAGTAGAGAGAGGTGAGAGGGGTATGTGTGTGTGTGTCTCTCGCACTTTTCACCATTGTGTCCAGTATTTTTGGAGAAGCCACCTGGCAACCGTAGCCACGAGGACTGTCCCTTCACTGGTAAACTGTCTCCATTCTTTTTTGGTACTCGTTTGTGTTAAAAGATTTAGCACAGTGCCATTATTATATTAATTCCAGGGTGACCATGTGGTTTAAAGTCTGTGGACAGTATAACCTCTGCATTTAATCTGACGGTGTGCTCATTATGTAATGGGATGGCTGACATGCTACAGAAATGCTCACTAAATCAGCAGTTAAGGTATTACCCTACCCCCTATACAACTGCTGCACAGACCCCTTTGGGTTGCTTCACAGGAGCTGTTGTTGATGAGCGAGTAGTTTGAAGGATTCTCTCTACGCACATCGTGTGCCCGGGGACATCCCAGGAGTAAGCTCACACTGCCGAAGCAGAAGCCTCTGTCCCTGGAAAGCACCATGTGAAAGGACAGAATAAGACATTGTGGGGGGCACAATGTGCCCCTACGGTGATGCCTGTTCTTTCTCTGCATTTCATGCTCATGTGCCTGTATTACTGAAGGTATCAGGACACTCACTGGCCAGTCCCTCCCCAAGGGCCTTCTGGTCCCTGATCAGCATAACGAGAAGTGAGGTAACACACAGGTAACAATGCACCACGTTGCATTCAAGTGACGGCGTTACCGCACCTCTGCCTGTAACATTGGGGAGGGGGGGGGGGGGTGAGTGTCACAAAGGTCCCATGGACACAATTTATATTTTATTTTCTGCTTATGGGTTTATACATTTTTATTTTATGGTAATTATTATTATTATTTTTTATTATTATTATTATTACCCTTTTTGAAGCGCCAGCATATTCCACAGGGAGGTAGAATGGGGAACAGAGTTATGTACATTACAGGAACAGTTACATACAAGTGGGGACGAACATGCACAAAGAGGATTGACTCCATCAGCCCCTGCTTGGGAGAGCGCACAGCCTAGAGGGAATGAGGGTTAATGGTGAAACAAGAAGGTAAGGGGGCTGCTTATTGTAGGATAAGGTGCGGCTCAGCATGGTCCAGTCTGACAGCGGAAGCCATTAAGGCTTTTATTTGGGGGATGGGGGGGGGGGGGGGGGGTGTTACATAGGGTGGAGATTGGTCCAGTCACACAGCAGGGCCCAATGGGGTTGGAGGGAGAGGGGAGTTGGGTGTTAGAGATAAGGCGAGCAGGCATCCTTGAAAAAGTCAGTTTTCAGGGCGTTTTTAAGCATCTGAAAGCTGGGGGAGAGTCTGATGGTGCGGGGTACGGTAACGTACATGTACGTTAATGATTTCGTATACACCGCACACCCACACAAAGCTTGGCACCCGTGAAATCACCTATCAAGCATTTCTATAGTGCTGTAACATGAACATATGATGGTCTCTCTATACGCATTCAGTGACAATGCCCTATAAAAAGCGCACTGCCACGTACACCATGTCTCTATGTGTCCCAAAATACACATATTAGATTGTTAGCTGATTTCCCCCCCCCCCCACTAATTATTGCTTGAATTTTCCCATATACTGTACAACCAGTAGAGAAATATCAAGCAATATAAACAAATCGTACAGGTATACATCAATATTAGATTTCCTCCTATTCCCCCCCCCCCCCTCTTGCCAGTACCACTATTTTGGACTCCCAAGGACCGGGGCGTTTCCCAACAAGAAATGGATCACACATCTCTCCTCTTAAATCTCCAAAATCTCTACTGAGGAATGGAAGAACGGAACGAGGCAGCCGTCAGATATCTCATGGAATATCTGCTGCTCTCGTTAGCTTATTTTAAGGGACTAGGCCAGGGGGCTCAACTCCAGTCCTCAAGACCCCCCCCCCCCCAACCAGGTGGCTCCATCAGTCCCTACTTCAGCACAGGTGGCTCAATCTTCGACTGAGCCACCTGTGCTGAAGCAGAGGTATACTAAAAACATGACCTGTTTTGAATTCTCTAAGAAGGATTCCCTAATAATGCGATAGATAATCCCAAATTGTAGCCGATTCTGTCATTTTGTTCCCATTTTCTATTTTATTTATAGAGGCTGCTAGTGCAAACCATATAAGAGCAATAGTTTTGCACACGTGTTCCCCTTTGGTGCTGGAGGAGCTTCTCAATCCCTTGCATGGCCGCCCTAGGATAATATTATTGTATGGTTGTAACATCCTTCCCTTAAGAAGCTCACAATCTCATTTATAAACACAGGGAGAAAAGACAGACTCGTATTTGGTGTCTTGCGGGGTAGGCTGAGCTTTTACCAGTCACAATTTCCAGGCCAAATATCACAGAACAGATGTAAACAGCTGGGTGGCGGGCAGGCCGTGTCATTACCGTGTGGGCTGGCGTCAAGACGGAGCCAGTAATGAACACGTTTGTGTGTAGCTGATACACTGCTGCCATGTTCTGCTTACGTACACTAAGACTTTCTTTACAATGGTTTATGTTCACGGTCACCTCCTCCAGCTTTGCAATTAGGCTTGGATAATGACAGCAGTGTATTGTCACCCAGCCGTTTACACTGGCTCACCATGTGAATCACCGCAAGTGGGACCCAAGGCTGCTGCGAGCCCACACACGCACACACATACATTGGGCTTCCCATGAAGTGTGAACACTCGTCCATACAACATTATCTCTACCATTGTCAGCCACGCCAGTGTTACTTTCAACCAACGGGCAGAACGTGAAGCTACTACGAGACGCGTGGGATACAATGACTCTGTTATTGACAGTCCCAGAGTATTACTACTTTTTTACCTGCACACGAAGGCTGGGCCCACGGTGGGTCAGTGTGCGCATGCGACCATGTGAGGGGCTTCATGCTTCGCTCTGGCTGGAGCGATGTGTGCCCTGTAGTTGGACGCGGCGAGGGGGGGGCGTGGTCATGATGCCACGGAGCTGATTCGCCCTCATTGGGCGATCCGCTCACGTGACCCGGCGGTTGGCCGAGGATACAAATGCATCTGTTTCCTCGCGCATCGCGAGCGCCGGCGCCTCTGGTCGCGCATTCTAAAGACATCCTCATAGAGGATCGTATTACTGATCTCGCTGCCCGCAGGGTCGCGCCGAGCTCGGACGCGGCCAAACACATCCACTTTCTTTTTAAAGCAAATCAGGTTTATTTCAACACTCTCTCCCTTTCCGTTTTTAGAGCTTACATATTATATAAGTCTTTCCAGAACAGTGTTATTTTCCCCAATATGTAATCAATTTAGAACTGTTGGAAATAAGATACAGCGTGGCACTATTTTGCCTGCCATTTGTTCATTTATTTGCATTGTGTTGTTGGCACATTTGCTGCAGGATGGCATACGACTTCTTTCCTAATCTAATTTATACAACAAGCGACAGAGAAGCCCAATGCTACATCCAATATGACAGAAATACACAGTAAAATACTTATATATTCTCTTGAAAAAGGGTCATTTAGTTTAACCCTTTGGCCAAAGCGTTGTAAGCCTGTGAGCCACGACAAGGCAGACCCAGTTCACCGATCCTAACACTACCTGATAAAATACTAATATACCTCTATTCATACTACTGGATATAGATCCAATGTTGGTCTTTCTCCCTCCTAATAGAGGTAAATGAGAATTTTAATCCTAATAGAGGTATATTAGTATTTTATCTGGTAGTGTTAGGACCTGTGAACAGGTTCTGCCTTGTCGTGGCTCACAGGCTTACAATGCTTTGGCCAAAGGGTTAAACTAAATGACCCTTTTTCAAGAGAATATATAAGTATTTTACTGTGTATTTTTGTCATATTGGATGTAGCATTGGGCTTCTCTGTCGCTTGTTGTATACATTTGCCACGCTCACTTGCTCTCCTTTTTGACACTTATATACACATATATTTTGTGAGGGCTCAGCGGTTCCTAAAATGAGCTTGCTGGGGTTCTGTGTGTTGTTTGCTAATCTAATCTATGTTATATGGCTTCTCCAATTTAATCACAAAATCCTGCCTCTCAAAACTGAACGTACGATACAGAATGAGACCCGATGCTGCCGTCAACCCAAAGCTGCAGAATTGTAGTCATTGTGTTACCTCTGTACTGTGTATATAGATCCTTCCATTGTTATTGCATACTTCTAATGTACATGTTTCATTCTAACAACCTTACAAGAATCAGGTCCGTGGGCCTTGCAGAATGGAGCACTGCGATTGGTCGGATGTAGTAAGAGCATGCTGGGTAATCATGTCACCGTTTATGATAATAGAAAGAGTAACAGCGTATACACGGCAGGTACGCTGATATGACACCTGGCCTTATTGGGTGTATATACTTCACACGACGTGTGTGTCAATATTTATAATATCCCTCGTACATTATTTTTAAGTCCTGGCTGGACTTGTCCGGTTTCTTATTTTGGACGAACAAGTCCTGTTCTGGTACTTTTTTTTAACCTTTTCACTGCCAGAGGGGCCAGTAACACACAGACCGGCCTCTCTTGTGTGTCACCAACACCATTGACATGATTCTTTCTATTTATCTGCTAAATATCACATTAAATGAATTTTGCATATTGAGCATTTAAGAGAGTGCCTTTAAACAAACACACTTTGTCCAGGTCCCCTGAAATTACGGGTTACTGCTGACATCTGGAATCCATCCTAACTTTGTTAAGGCAGCAGAATAGCTCTGCTCTCTTGGCCCACACAGATATACGGCTGTCCAGAGGGAACAGCTTCTTCTTTTTGTGCTGCTGTCGGGACAATTAAGAAAGACAATAATTAATCTCTCAAGGTCCCTGCGGAAGTGCCATCGCCGTGCAGGAAAATCCAGGCACTTGCCCAGAGGCGGCCAACTCCAGTCCTCAAGGGCCACCAAGGTGTCAGGTTTTAAGTATATCCCTGCTTCAGCACAGGTGGCTGATTGGGCCAACTGTGCTGAAGCGGGGATATCTTTAAAATCTGACCTGTTGAGAACTGGAGTTGACCAGCCCTGCACAAGACCACCCTCCAAAAATGTCAACCACTAAATGACAGGTGTCGTCACCGTCACACACCTTAAAAAAAAAAGTCCTCTGTCATTTGTTTCTGTCATCTACTTAAACGTCAAGGCTTTATAATACCCAAGAAGTAAATAATACTAGATGTCATATTTATTTAGTAAGCTGGACTGGGAGCCCCCTTCGAGAAGGATGTCACTACAGGAGACAGCAGCAAATATGATCCTCCAATTTCTTTGGCGATAAAAGGCATCATACCAATAAAAGAGGGGGCATCAGCATTGTGTGCTGGGCACCTCTTATTGAGCCCTCTGGTTACCCCTGAAACCGTGGGGTCCCTGGTAGCTCCATAAGCCAGGGACCAGGGATAATACATGTGGAAAATAAAGTGACCCCTGCTTTTTTCTGTTTTCATGTTCCCTTAGCCCTAGAACTGTGAGATTTCTTGTATGTCAGTTTTAGGTGGGATATTTGGGTGGAAATGCAATTATTTTGTTTGCAGGAGTTTGGGGGCTAAACATACCGGTAGTCATTTAATTCTCCCCGGCGAGCAGGCATAATTTGCCGGTATGCGGGGTGAATTACACCGGGGCTACCCAGTGTCCCCCAGACTCCCCAAATATCCCCAATCCATTTCCCGTATAAGATTCCCCAAAGTATATTCATTATTAAAGTGTACTTGATAATGTGTTTTACATTTATTATAAGGCTCTATGCAGTCAGCCAGGGCACCAGCATAGACGCCGGCATGTCTGTATAGAGTCCGTAGTTCAGAGGAGAGGATGTCCTGAGGTGAGAAGACCGTTTGGTGGGCGAGGAAGGGAGAATTGCCAGATCCGTAGAACAAAGGGCACCCTGCGGGGGCACCTTTTGTGTCTGCCACACTTTGTGGAGCCTGCCCAGCGGGTGGCATTGGGTTAGCTGGGGAAAGATGGTGAGCGTAGGAGCTTTCCCCATTGGCTAATCCATATTTCCCGCCCACCCGGCTTTTCGAGCCGGCTTGGCATACCTCCTCCTCTGACGTCAGCCCAGAGATGAGCCCGTTTCTATTGGTTGGTGGGGAAGAATTCCCACATTCTGATTGGTCGCTCCTCCTTCCTCCATACTGAGCATAGCTCAGCGGAGGGTATGCAAGGAGAAGCCCCAGTCAGCGAACCAGACGATTTTGTGGCTTGAGTCGATGAAGCTAGGGCGGGCTTTTCAAAGTTGCTCTGTCACAAATAACAGAGCAACCGGCTTCGTTTTGAAGCTGGGAAAGGCTGCCCTGCAGAGACTGTGAGGAACAAGTTCTCATCCGAGAACGTAGCGGTCAGGGGTTCCTGACTAAAATAGTTCCAGGAGTATCAGGACTAGGTCCCGGTCAGGGGTTCCTGACGAAAATAGTTCCAGGAGTATCGGGACTAGGTCCCGGTCAGGCGTTTCTGCGGAATCCCGGTCCAGGACGTCCGGAAGAAGGCTCCGCTCAGGGTAAGCCCTTGCAAGCGGGCGCCCTGCACCTAGGAAAGGCTCGATCTCATACCCCAGTCCCCAGTAAGTGTTTATATTTCTGTCTTTTGTGTTTTGTTGTATTTCCAAAGTTTTATCCACATAAACTTCATTTTATTTCACTGCCTTGTTTTGCCTATTGACTGATCCCAGAAATATAAATGTGTTAAGAGACCTGGTCTATCGTGACATTCAGGTTTAAAATAATAACAAACACACAGCCTGCAAGCTCTCAGAACCCCGGTCTCAGCTGTTTTGGAGGTTAGTGGCTCCTCCCACCCAGGGTTTAAAGCTCACCTCTCCACACTGTCCAAGTAAGTAGGTTTTCTTTTCATGCAGCTGGTTGCGATAGGTTCAATGCCAGGACCATCCTTCCTCTAATTATAGAGGTAAATAAGGATTTTAATCAGTTAGTGTTAGGACCTGCGATATTATGGTCATGCCTTGAAAGTGGCTCACAGGCTTACACGCTTTAGCCAAAGGATTAACTAAATGACCCTTTTTCAAGAGATATATAGGTATTTCACTGTGTATTTTTGTCACATTGGATGCTGTTCTGGACTTCTTTGTTTCTTGTATTAAAATAATAGTCATAATATAATAATTTGGTGTAAGATTATAAAAAAGGGTGTGAGGCGAGCACGCGCATTTAAGTGAAACATCTTTGTGTTTTGTCACTGAAATTGTAATTACCTTAAAAAGTTTTTCATTCAATCAAAAACATCAACATCAAAATCAAAATACAATTTCAGTGACAAAACACAAAGAAGTTTCACTTCGAACGAGCTTACTGTTTTAACATTTCCCATTTAAAATGTACCAGCGATTATCTACTATTCAAAATGGCTATTCAAATGGCTCTTTTTAATTGCAGATTGCTTTTCTTTATTTTTTAGAGGGGGTGGTGTGTGTGTGTGCGCGTGTGTCCCCTTGCTTCTGCGCGTGTGTCGCCCCTTGCTTCTACGCATGCGCGCCGACACAGGCCATTCATGTCACTTCCGTTACGCTACTTCCGTCACCGTGCTAGGAAACATTTACTGGGTGCCAGCAAAGACGTTTCACGTCCACACGACCTAAACGATTATTTCCGATTCTGTGCAGGCATTCGGGGGGTGGGGGAGTGGATTAGTGGAGCTACAAGGTGGCTGTTCATGGGGGGGGGGGGGCAGAACCCCTCTTTTCATGGTGGAAGATATCTTAAAGGTGCATTTGCCTCCACATTTTAAAAGGGGCAGTTCTCACTAGGAAGAAAGGGAACTCAGGACAATGGCATGCTTAATAAATGAAATGTAGCTGATTGACACCTGTAAAAAAATGGTCACGTATAAGTATTTTCCAATCATTTATAAAACTTGTAACATTTTGATGGTAAACAAAAGCTTTGTTTTCTCTTTTTTTACCATCTTTGTCTAATGTCTTTTAGTGATAAAGCTGTTTGTCAGACACCAAAATGATTATCTCGGACAAACACCACTGGCGCTCACTTCAAGTGGCACATTCCTTAACTGAAAATAACAAAGGGTGACAGGAAACATTTTTATACATTAAGCCAGTGGTTTTCCACCTTTTGTCTCTCGAGGTTCCCACAATCACAGTGCCCCCACAACAGGCCCCTGGCAGAGACGCAGAACGGAGACTTGCAGCGGCGGCGCGATGTGACTCTGAGATCGCTACTCAGCTATCACCTTCACCTTACCTTCCATGCTGTTATTCCACTGGGATCTTGTAAGCCTCCAATTTTATTGTTTTGGATAAATCATGTGTTACCTTTTACCTTGGCTCCATGTCTCTCTTTTGAGATTGCACCTCCTCCTACTGACTCCGGCCTGTGACCATCCACCTTAGTTGGATACTGCTTATTTATTTTTAGCATATTGTGAGTGTTCACTTGGGAGCTTTCCATTATTTGTGTTTTATTTAGACAATATTACACTATGTAGTTTCTATTCTTTTTTTAAGGTACCATCGCTCCCCTGGTTCTTCTTTGCCTAGAGTCTCAAAGTCACAGGAGACAGGGCAGAGTCACAGAGGACAAAGTGTCACAGGACAGGACAGTGTCACAGGACAGGTCAGAAAGCCACAGAGGATAGAGTGTCACATGACATTATGTCACAGGAGACACAGGATAGAGTGTCACAGGACAGGACAGAGAGCGACAGAGGACATAGTGTTACAGGATAGAGACAGTCACTGGAGACACACACGACAGACACACACCAAGCCTCATCTCTCCCTTGCCCATGCTGCTTCCTTCTCTGCTTAGCCACCCCCACCTCCCCCCCAGGCTCCTGACACCACCTCCTGATGGAGGAAATTTCCCAGCCCCCAAGCAACTGCCTTGCTCTCACCCTGCTCTGGGAGATCGGGGAAATTCCGGGCACCTTTTGATCCTCTCATGGAACCCCAGGGTACCATGGAACCCCGGTTGGGAAACACTGCATTAAGCTATACAAACACAAACCTATTTACAGGACTCACAGTGAGGCTTCAGTCTGAACTCTGAGGAACCTGTTTCTAGAACATAGGGAGGAGCTATATATACCCTTCTATCTCCCTATAGTGACATCACTGGTCACAAGACATACAAGGGAGGGGCTATCCACATGATAAGGATGGGAGTAACCTGAGAGATCCCACACAGTTAACCCATTAAGGCCGTTTACAGCTTAACTGAAATAGTAGTCCCAAGGGGGTGGGGCAACATTAATATGTGTAAGGGAATGATAATGAAATAAATTAAATAAAGATTTCCCCTTCCAGGAAAGCAGGGCTATCTGGACATATTATATGGGTGTGGGTGTCGTCTCTGGGTGTTTTGTTTTACACCACCCTTCAACTTCCTTGTGCCCTATTTGACGTCATTGTAATCTGAATGTATGCACGGGAGAGGGAACACCATTGCAGCTGATCCACTTTATGACACGCCATGATTCGGGAGGGGGGCTGCTTTTTATGTCACTGGGTTGGGCCATTGTGAAGGAAGTGTAAGCCTAACTCCTATGGTGGAGAGAGCTATGGACTCTGAGAATGCAGAAAGAGAGAAGATGCTGAGAAAAATAATAATTCTGCCATTGCGGATGAACGTGCTGCCCTGCATAATGATGCTGAGTACCTTTACAAAAGGGCTGTGATAAGTTGGGTGCTAATTTTGTTTTCCTGGCAGCCCCTATTGCAGTGAAGGTGTTATTACCATTTGTCCTGTGCAGTGATAATACTCCGGACACGGTGCTGTTTCGGTCTCTTTCTGGGGGTCCATGCTTCTCAGAGCGGACCCTCCGCACCGATACTCCTCTGGCACCGGGTTAGTCGTGGTCGCAGTCTAGTGGCTTGCCCGAGAGCTGAAAACAGCGAGTTGTTACATGTGCACATTATGCTATAGTATCCCCTAAGTGCCGTATTGTCCGTCAAAGCAATGAAAACATGCAAGCACTTAGGTGACAGTGAAAGGTGCTACCACCTTTCTCTTTGCTCTGAGACAGTAATACCCGAAGACAAAACCTGCAGAGGATTTACAGTTCCATTTAGGGTTAACTCAAAGCCTGAAAATAGATTTGGAAGTAAATCCTGGGACAGTCCTGTGCACCCAAGTGCTGGATCACACACATCAGATAAGCATCAGAATCTAATCTCTTAACATCCTTGAGCCTAACATCTCTTGGATGAATGCTGCCTAATAAAAAAGGGGGATCCCAGTTCTGCTGCTGCAGGTCATCCCCCGCCCACAGCTTCTCACACCTTGTTCCATAGCAAGCACCAAAGAAAGGAAAATAAAACTTGATATCAGATAAGAACCACATGGTGCACAGTCTGCCGGTTTCACTCGCCTCTTACAAATCTATGGCCTCACTTAATACCCGTCTTTTCTCCATATATATTATATGGTTGTACTCAATTGCTTTAGCGGGGAGACTGTTCCATGCATGTATGATCATGTCAAGAAAAGGGACTTTCTTGCATTTTCCTGGACCTACCACCATCCAGCTTTGCTGTTGTTCTAGTTACCCGTCAAAATAATATATATATATATATATATATATATATATATATATATATATATACACATATATATATACACACACACATATATATATAAAATTATTATTATTTTTGTTTTTAAAGGCCCAGATGTATTTGAGAATGTCTTTGCTATCCCACTCTTCCTCCAGCACAGCTCTCTCTTTTCTAGCACTCTAAACAGTCAAGGATATTTGGTCTCGAAACGTTTTGCCGCGACTAAGTCTCTGGTCAGCGTTTAGCCGCCATTTACTTAGCCGCTGGGACATCTCTCCATCGCCAAGGTATACCCGTAACCCTAATACCCCATAATCTTAACCCCTAATACTAGCGCTAACCCCTACCCTAAAAACCTTAACCCCTTACCCTAAACCCCATTGACCTAAAAACCTCAACCCCTTACCCTAATCCCCTAACCCAAAAGGCCCTACCCTCAACCCCCTACCCTAACCGCTAAAACCCCTTAAATTAACTTACCTTATTGGAGAAACGGAGTGTCCAGCAGATGCGGCGAACGGTCCCAACGCCGACGGAGACTTGGTCACGGCGATACATCTGTGACCAAATGTCCGACTCCGAACTGTAAATGCTTTGGTCCTACAGCCTTTCCTAATCACATGTTTTATGATGCAATCCATGCTACATGATCCGATGGTGTTGCACCTCTATTCTTCAGATGTGGCCCCCGAAAAGGCACACTGAACTGTGAGTAAAGCTTCCATGTATATTTTGAACAGCACGGCTGCTGCGAGATCCTGTAAGGAAGATGTGTGTATGTATGTGTGTGTATGTGTGTGTATGTGTGTGTATATGTATGTATGTATGTATGTATTATTGAATATCTTTATTTATATAGTGCCACCCATGTACATAGTGCTTTACTAATCGGAATAAGTGCTTCAACGTAAAAGCAGACATTAGGAAAAGGAGTCCCTGCCCCGAAAAGCTTACAATCTAATGCATGCTGATCCCAACGTACAGGACTAGAGAAGCACAAAGCTGAACAGGCAGAGGAAGAACATGCAAGAACATTACATGCTAGGAGGTATAAACTAGATCGGGGGGTGGGGGGGGGGTAGCCAACTCCAGTCCTCCAAGGCTACCAACAGGTTAAGTTTTCAGGATATCCCTGCTTCAGCACAAGTGGCTCAATTGAAGACTGCACCACTGATTGAGACGCCTGTGCTGAAGCAGGGATATCATGAAAACTTGACCTGTTAGTAGGCTTGGAGGACTGGAGTGGGCTACCCCCCCCCACCCCGAACTAGATCTTGCAACCGCTCAGGATCTCTTTCAAAACCAGTTATGGGTCCTGGGTTCTGGATTGTGAATCCGCAGGTTTGTTTAACAGACACGCTAATCACTCCACTATCTGATGTGGGTATTAGTTAAAGTGCTAGCCTGACCTTCTCACACCGAGAGGAGCACGTAATCCCTCTCCTTGACTGTGTGTGGGTGTATCAGGAAGATTAATGTTGAGGTTAAACTCTTCTCAACTGTCTGAAAATAGTGCAGCCTTTAATTTTCCATCACAGCTTTGTTCTGGATCACATGCTAGTGGTCACCTCGAGACCTCCCCAGCCATATGTCTCCATAAGGAGATTTCATTCAACAGGAAAACCACCAATGATCCCTATGCTATTTGTGGGTCAGTGGTTACCATCTGAAAAACAATCAATGCTCCATCAATCCATACCTCCACAAGAGGCATGCAAGCTGCTACTGTATCTCATGTATGTCACTGGAACATTCTTAAGAGCTGATGTATAGAGATGGTCTACCTGCTATAAAACTGGAATAATAAATTGCTCCAGATTGATCACATGAAAACGATCCAATTGAATGGGACTTTTTACTTGCATAAATCCAGCGCTCACTATATGACCTTGGCATTACCCAGTGTTGCAACATGGAGACCTTGAAACATTATCGCCCAGTGGTTGTACTGTACTTTAACATAAACACTTGCCTCGTTTGTGCACAAACAAATCCATACAGTCCTTTATGGGTTACACGGGGGAGGATTCAGTTTTCCGCATGACAAAGTGCACACGTTTTCTCTTTGGTTAAGTTGCATTGGCTTCTAATGCACAACACTTGTTTGAGGTTCTTTCGTCGGACGGTTATTGCTGGAGCACAGAGGTTAAAGTCACTGCAGACCTGGCGGATTTCAACGATGCAGAGGAAATGCAGAAAACCACAGCTAGGACAGTGCTGCCCTGACAGTTGTTAACCCAATCGGATTAATGCAGTGTGTTAAACCAGCCTGCACGTTACTTGTGTATCATGCTGGCATTGAAACATGGATGTATTTTACTTAACCTCTTTAGTGACAAAAGTGCAGGGCAGCAACCTTCTGTAAAATAATACAATGCCCAGTCCTCTAACCGCGAGATTAGTATATGCCTAGTGCTGCGTGGTGTCCAGTATTGAACTGGACTGTCCTGTATTTGGACACTCTGTCCAGTAAAAAATGAGAGGTAATACTGGACATGTATGTGTATACCGGTATTAACTCTCTGGACATAGTGACCTGACCAGCTGGGGGAGGGGGTGGGGGCTGCAGGATTTCTCCAAGCAGGGTTGTTGCTAGGGGGCTGGGCAGCTTCCACCATCCTTATTGGCTGCTGCTGAGTAATGCAGCCAATCAGGAGAAGGTGTCAGGAGCCTGGGGGTGGGGCCAAGAAGGGGAGGAAACAGCATGGAGCGGAGAGAGGTGAGGGAAGGTGTGTCTCGAGCACATCGTACCTTTTACCATTGTGTCCAGTATTTTTGGAGAAGCCACCTGGCATCCTTATACATGCCTCCAACAGGCTCGCCTTTCCAAATTGTAGAAGTGTGTAGGGCTTGAAATAAAAAGTAGATGAGAAAAGTGGGTTGGTGCCATGTTATTTGTTCACATGTTCTGAAGTTTGCCCAATAAGCAATGAGCTTCCCCAGCTTGTACCCCAAATAAGAAACCCTGCAAATGCCACAAAAAGAGACAGAGGCCTTTACAGTTGCAAACATTAGTACACCCCATTCTAAAAGTGCACGGAGTCGCTGCTCCATTTTCAGCTCTTGTAACCTCTGCTCGGATTGTTCGCTGACTTGTGCAAAGTAGAAGCACCTTCATACAGTATATTGCTGCCATGAAATTGTGCACGTGCCGCCCTTAAAGCTGCAGACCAAGCAATATCCTACATGTTAAAAAAAAAATTAGTTCCGTACTATGAGAAAATACTTGTAGCATTTGTTTTTTTTAAAACTCTGAATGAAATTTTTAATTTATTATAATGTAACAAGCATTTTGTCTTTCTATAGCAACCATTTCCAAAGTCACACCCCCTTCCTCTTCTGAAACAGGATCTGGCACACCCCTTTTTGAGCCCTGCCCTCTCTAGCAGTGCACCAAGTGTATCTAGTGACTGCCTGCTCACAGGATCTTCCTCACAGAACTTTGCATCTTTGGTCCTCTTCGGCTGCACCGAGAGCCATTTAGTGAATCCCCAAGCCGAATCTTCGCGGATTGATCACAGGAGAACGGATCGATCGGCAACTTAGCTAATTACTTATCCTTGTGTGGATTGTATTGATGAATATATTAAAGGGAAAAAATAAAATGTAATTTTTTTTAAAAAAAAACAGGAGCTTGGACCGCTGCTATAAATTGGAGTGGGAGGTTTAAAAGCCCAAACTGGCTGAATCTGACCGCGGACCATCTTCCATATTGAAAGGTCTCATTAAGCTCAGGTTTTTAATTGCACAACTTAATTTAAAAGCCTGAATGCTCTGGGTAATACAGATGTCCAGCATTGCCCAATCATTAACTACATCCAAGCTTCATGATATCATTAATTACCCTTATAGTACTAACTTCTTAATATTAATTTCAAAGCCTTATATACGGTCATTAACCAGAGAGGAAAACAACACATCGCTAAACACTCACCAAACACATTCCCGGCGTTGCTGTTGGGTGGAAACACTCTGTAGTTGTTATGCGCAGATGGAGAGAGATTAACAGCTTCCCTCCCCTTCAACCTGCTTCATCACAAAACTTCCCTGTCCTTGTTCCAACTCATTATTTGGTTGGAGTTCTGGGTAGATCCTGCTTTGCACGCGCTGGAGTTAGTCTGCAAAAGGCCAAAAGATAATAATGGCACCAACGGAGCCAAAAATATGTTGGAGAGACGTCTCGGTTATATATGTCTATACCAGTGTTTCCCAACTCCAGTCCTCAGGGAACCCCAACAGGTCAGGTCTTAAGGATATCCCGGCTCTAGCACAGGTGGGTCAATCAGCGGCTCAGTCATTTTGACTAAGCCACCTGTGCTGTAGCAGGGATATGCTTAAGACCTGACCTGTTGGGGTTCCCTGAGGTCTGGAGTTAGGAAACACTGGTCTGTACTTATATACAGGGACAGCAGGTTACAGAGAGGCACACCCCACACATGACATATTATTCCTTACATGAGAGCTCTACTGGAGGAAGCGTCTCCCTCTACAATGGCTTCCGGTCAGAGCAAGGTCCCCACCGGTCTCTCAACAAGCCAATGGCCTAAGAATAATAATAATATCTACAATATGTTGATAAGGACTGTATTGTACACGGCTATTAATGATAATATTAATTTAGTGGCAGTCATTTATGTATATGACACCTTTGGGTAATGTGTTGCTGGCCGCTATGGCAGGAAAGGGTTCATTATTTTATAGAGCGTTGATGTGTCGGGACCTGAATGAGTTTGCGACCTCTGCGGAGAAGCATGTCATTATTAGCACACTCCAGTCGGGCGGCCCTTTTAGTGCTGGTAATTGCAGGGGGGCTGGTGGCCTATTACATAGAAAACTTTGCAAGCAGATTAGCGCACAAGATGTTCTTATTCCAAAGCAGCAAGGAATCATTTCCATAAATAGCAGCAGAAAGGCCTTGAGCCCGTGTTATATTTATACTCAACGTGTCTGCGTTTGTTAAACTCCACATTCGGCATGTCTCCAGTTGAGGAAAATATATATATATTTTCAAGGAAGCATTTTAAAAGCGAGGACAAATGAATAGCAATTAGCATGAGGTTATTGCAGTTGTAGCCAAAGCAAAGAATCTGGACCAGAGCGGTCGGCCAAAATCATCAAGGTTTTGGGGGTTTCGGGCGACAAGATGACAATTTATACTCTTTAGTATTGCGGGCATTTTGGAGGGAAGGGGTTAATGGAAACATTAAGACTTCTGTTAGTGAGGCTCCACATACATACATACACAGTCTCATAGATTGTATGTATGTCTTTATTTATATAGCGCCATTTATGTACATAGTGTGTCACAGCAGTAATACACGTGACAATCATAAATACCAAATAATACCAATAACAGGTCATGGGAATAAGTGCTTCAGACATAAAAGTAACACTTAGTCCCTGCCCCGAATGGTAAAAACCAGTGAGATGCACTCTAAACCAGTGAGACGCACTCTAAACCAGTGAGACGTACGCTAAACCAGTAATAGGCACTCTAAACCAGTGAGACGTATGCTAAACCAGTAATAGGCCCTCCAAACCAGTGAGACGCACCCTAAACCAGTGAGACGCACGCTAAACCAGTGAGACGCACGCTAAACCAGTGAGACGCACTCTAAACCAGTGAGACGCACTCTAAACCAGTGAGACGCACTCTAAACCAGTGAGACGCACTCTAAACCAGTGGTGCTGTTTTTGCAGCAGTTCTGCAGCCCGGGGACTCTGATAAATAGGTCCATCCTATTCCCAAACATTTAGCACATTGGAAGTTGTCCGTTTCAGGTTAACACACTTGAAGTTAAATAGAAGTGGTTTATTTTATTAAAAAAATAAAATAAAAAATAAACAAGGGGGGCTTGGACATCTGTGGCTTGGACATCTGTGGCTTGGACATCTGTGGCTTGGACATCTGTGGCTTGGACATGTTGGGAATGAGATGTATTCTAACCTGGGATCCTGAAGAAGCCAGTGAACGGGGCTACAAGAAACAGGCCATTGTTAAGTATCTATACTGCATACTGTGGAGATGAGACCATGACACAGGAGTAGCCACCTCCAGTCCTCAAGGGCCATCAACAGGCCAGGTATTAGGGATATCCCTGCGTCAGCACAGGTGGCTCAGTCATTCTCACCAATCTTTGTTGGAGGGGCTGTGGCGGTATCGGAGATAGTGTGAAAAAACAGTGCTGAATGGCGCCTTTAACTTGAAATCAGATAAATGCTACACTAAATATTGTGTGTATATAAACAATACCAAAAAGGATATCACTGTGAATACAACGCCATATCGGAAATATGGCACATATTTGGTGGGTTTGCCCCAAAATACAGAGATTCTGGGGAATAGTGCATAATTTGGTGCGAGAAACGTTTGGGATCAGAATCCCCCCTAGACCCGATGACAATGGTTCTTGGTAAACCACTAGACAATTTAAATGAAAATAAATCTAAATTATTGGTGCATATTATGACCGCGGCAAGACGCGCAAATCGCAGGGGCCTGGAAAATGCTCCAGCCACCCTCCACGAAAGAGATTATTTCAAGAGTGTATGAGGTCCAATCTATGGAAAGACTTACAGCGTCTGTTAGACATAATTCAAGCAACGTCTGGGAGCCCTGGTACACTCACGGAAATAGGTGAATCTTTGACCCACTGCGAAATGTTGCTTATATTTTCTCTCTGACTGCTGGTGATGCTGTGTCATTTGTGGAGCTAAGATGTATGGCGTAGCTGCTGTTACGTAATGTCGTATTTTCTGAAAAAATTGTTAAAGTGGTGGTACCCCCCCCCCCCTCCTTCTCTCTTTCTGTATCCCTTTCCCTATGTTTTTTTGCAAAATCTAAATAAAAAATAAAGTTAAAAAAAAGAGTGCAGAGAAGAGCCACCAAATTAATAAAGGGGATAGACAATCTAACTTATGAGGAGAGGCTAGCTAAATTAGATTTATTTACATTAGAAAAGAGGCATCTAAGAGGGGATATGATAACTATATACAAATATATTCGGGGACAGTACAAGGAGCTTTCAAAATAGCTATTCATCCCAAGGGAAGTACAAATGACTCACGGTCATCCTTTAAGGTTGGAGGAAAGGAGATTTCACCAGCAACAAAGGAAAGGGTTCTTTACAGTAAGGGCAGTTACAGTGTGGGACTCATTACCCATGGAGACTGATGGCAGATACAATAGATTTGTTCAAAAAAAGATTGGACATCTTTTTAGAAAGGAATGGTATACAGGGATATACCTAATTAGTATACATGGGAAGGATGTTGAGCCAGGGATTAATCCGATTGCCAGTTCTTGGAGTCAGGAAGGAATTTATTTTCCCCTTATGAGATATCATTGGATGATATGACACTGGGGTTTTTTTGTTTGCCTTCCTCTGGATCAATAAGTAAGTATAGATATAGGATAAAGTATCTGTTCTCTAAATTTAGCATAGGTTGAACTGGATGGACGCACGTCTTTTTTCAACCTCATCTGCTATGAAACTATGAAGTAAAAGTGAAATTGCGGTGAAATAGCCCACAGAGCTTAGTGAATTGGCCCTGTTGCCCCCTCCAAGTTTTTTGTTTCCTGCCGTGAGTCTTTATATAAACCCCCATGTCATTTCATTGAGTGTCCCCTCTTAGTCCTTGTGTTAGATTTATTGAATAACCCGAATACTCCTTTTTTTTCTCCTACGGCAGCTGTGAGCTTCTACAACCCTACCCCCAGTCATCACATTCGTACACACAGCAGCCTTTCCTCATATTTTTGTTGCCCCGACTGCCCGCGATGGCATCAAAGGGTTAAAGACACGCCACACCTTTTAATAATTTGTGCTCTCCGTTTCTGCATCTGCTCCATTATGTCCTGTTTCAATATCAGAGGTGTGGGGGGATCATGAATACATACAGTGGCATTGTTTTGTTATCCAAGGCTTTGTGAATTGTTCCAGCAATTGTAAGTGCCCTTTTCACTGCGGCTGAATCCCTAATGAGATGTTATTGTTGTACAGCCTGCATGTAGCCACACGTGGCTTGCACAGCACGCCTGAAGCACATTTCCAGTCTGCAATGGGTTGCTAGTATATTATCTCTGGATGATGTGTGGAGAAAGGAGCAGCCAGGAGTGTGCACAGAGTGTGGGACACTCGCTCTCTCTTCCCCTGTGTTTGAGAGGCACACGCTTGCCCCTGGTCAGGTAGTCACACACGTGCTCTCTCTCACATGGGCTGACATGTTTTTGTGCGACAATACAGCTTTCAGCTATTCTGCACGGATTGTAATTATTCTATGGTGTTCATGGCACATGGAGGGGCCAGGGATGTATTGTGTTGCAATGAAGAGACAGCAAAGGGGTTTCTAGGAGCAGAACCATGATGGGATAAGTGGACAAGCACAAATGTGCTGGGACATTATTAGCCACGTTAACACACACATAAATAACACCCGTGTTATGTCCCGAACCTTTGTTTTCAATAACCCCATTGTTAAATAACGCGCCAGCATTAATAATAAAATAATAACTTTATTTATATAGCGTTTTTCTCTTAATGGGACTCAGAGTTTTACAAAAAAGGAAAAAAAGAAAACATTTAAGGTTATGTAGCGCACTTTCCCCCACCCCCTGGGAGATATGGCGGCTACAGTGTATGTGGTGCATTACCTGCGGCTCACAGGAGGCCTTGGCCTCCGCTGCTGGGTGTCTGGAGTGTACCTGATCTGTCGGGTGACAGCGCCTCCACCTGTACGGGATCCTACTATGTGGATAACCCCGTTACAGGACCCCATGCAATAATACACACAATAGTAAGAGTAACAGTTTTACTGCATGCATAAGAACAACAATGATAACCAGTACACACCAACTAGGCCACGCACGGCCATACCCTCACTCTGTCCTCCAATCCAATGTCCACCCTGGATGGTATATCTCCCCAAAGTACTGAGGGGCTCTTGGACACCCAACCACCCTGGTGTCCACAAGTAGCAACCCACCCAAATGTGTGTGACAGTGTTACCCACAAGAACTGAAGGTGTACAGTTGGTGCACTTGGAGTACCTGCCCAGGTGCTGCTACACCCAGGTATAGCCGGAAGATAAAACGGATCCAATTATCCCAGCGATGTTGGCGCAGCCTCCGCCTCTACGTAGGGTTGTATCCCACGTGGATGGTTCCACCATGAAGAGAGTCTATTAGCTATAGTGGTCTGATCCTTCCTGCTCTGGCCGCCTTGCGCACTAGCACTGCGCATGCGCTATCATGTCCAAGATGGCGACACCCTGCAAAGGGTGCCGCTGGTAGCCTCTGGGTCGCCTGCCGCAACCTCCCCACACTCTCCCAAGCCTCCACTGCCAGACGCAGCTGCAGCCAGAGGTAGGGGGCAGATGGGGGACCCAGGCTATAGTTATAAAAGAGACCAAACACAAGGAAAGATACAATACAGGATGAGACACATGGCCGGTGTTAGCATGTGTGGGACCCAAGGGGGCACACGGAGCTCCTCCGATGGAACTAGTCAGGGGTACTTACCTGCCAGATCGGGCGATCCTTGGAGAGTGGCCCTCCTCCTGCAGCATCGTGATGTCACACTGTCATGGCAACGCATTGCCATGTGATGTCTGGTTGCTATGACGACGTGACACTGCAGGAGGAGGGCCGCTGCGGAGAAGGTAAGACACCCAACCTCTCAACACACACACAAACACACCTTGGGATGAGAAGTGGTCCTGCCAGTCCGTGGAGTCAGACAGGAGGGAACACGAGTCTCCAGAAGGAATGGGGCCCAAGGCAAACCGTCTTGCCCTAAGGCCAGGCCTGATTAAATGCTGAACAAATGTATTTATTCACCATGTTTCTCCATGTAAGGAGCATGCTGCTGGTGAAAAGATTGGCCATGCATATGTGAAAAAAAACAGAAAGTGAATCCCTGTGCTTCTCCCATTGGGCTACAAAAAACGGGGAAATACATATACATAGTGAAACCTAAGTCTGTAAGACGAAGGAGACTTTTGGTTACATCCTTTGATCAAATAATGACAAGCCTGCTAACCAACACCAAGGTAAGTCTCAGTAGCAGGTCACTATGCTAAATGCATACAAATGTACTGTGAAATATACCCTGAAGGGGTTAATAAACTAAGTATAAGCTTATGTAACTTAGTGCAGTTAAAAACTGGTATATACCGGTGAAGATACTTACATGTATACAAGTAAAGTGAAAAGTGAATTTACAGGGACCTTACTGGGAGATTATACACCTTGAAAAGGAGGAACTAACCTCCCACAATCTGCTCAATAAGCAGGTACAGGTGATTGGCTAAATACATTAATCACACCCTAATAGTGGTGCCCACTGGAAGCTGCTGCTAGGGTTTTAATTCGGTCCAACAGTAAATATAAAACAAAGTCCCTGTAAATTCATCAGATCAATTCATCAGATCAAAGGATGTAACCAAAAGTCTCCTTTGTCTTACACACTTAGGTTTCACTACTGTATGTATATGTATTTCCCCATTTATTGTTAGCACAATGGGAGAAGCGCAGGGACTCACTTTCTGTTTTTTTCTGATTAAATGCCGGACAGGTTGTGGTTGATTAAATTAAATGCATCCCATTAACGTGAGAAATAATGCCTGCTACATCTGCAAATGGTTCCGAGTGTGAGCCTCCTGACTGTGTGACACTGCAGGATAGCGGGCCTGCAAGATGTGTAAATAAATCATTTTTATGCGCTCTGATCCTTATTATGACCGGAGTCTAGTGACATTTAGGGGCTTGACCAAGTTCACACAGAGCTGGTCTCAAACTGGTTCTCCCAATTCAGAGGTCAGTGCTTTAAACACACGGCTACGCTATGCTACCTCTGCTCCAGGATTGCATCTTCTCATCCCCTTTTACGACTAAGTGCACAATACGCTGTTATATTCCCAGCAGTGGAAGGGGTAACTTTGCCATGTGGCTTCAAATCAGAGTTTCAATGAAACCGCCCTGCTGCGTTGCAGGCCCTTGTGACAGCGAACAGTTAACATTCTTCTGCACCCCAGTCTCACTTCCTGATCTGTCATATTGCAGCTGTTGGAACACAAAGCGTCTCTCACATTTCTGTGGCGCTTGTTGATAAACAAGCACAGCGCCCGTGTGGGTGACGCACCAGACACTAGTTAATGGAGGGAGACGGACCGTGGAAATCAAATTCCGATGCCCACAGCCGTTTCCAGTCTCAGGTGTGCGCTGGTGGGGGCTTTCTTCAGATTTTACCCCTTCAGTGCTGGATGGGGGGGGGGGGGGTGCAATAATGTGCAAGGAATACTCAAATTAGTCTACAAATTGACTAAAGCTGAGAAATTACAATGGGGTCTATGTATCAAGTACATTTTTTAGCAAAACCAGGGCATTTTCCATGTTACACGGTGCACAGATTCTAATGAGATGTATCACATTCTGCGTCTCTGTCCCAGCTTGCACCTTGGGGGAGAGTCAGTAGGAGGAGTTGGGAGGAGTTACATGGTGCACAGATTATAATGAGATGTATCACATTCTGCGTCTCTGCCCCAGCTTGCACCTTGGGGAGAGTCAGTAGGAAGAGTTGGGGGGAGTTACATGGCGCACAGATTATGAGATGTATCACATTCTGCTTTTCTGTCCCAGCTTGCACCTTAGGGAGAGTCAGTAGGAGGAGTTACATGGCGCACTGATTATAATGAGATGTATCACAGTCTGCGTTTCTGTCCCAGCTTGCACCTTGGGGAGACTCAGTAGGAGGAGTTGGGGGGAGTTACATGGTGCACTGATTATAATGAGATGTATCACAGTCTGCGTTTCTGTCCCAACTTGCACCTTGGGGAGAGCCAGCATTGCTGAATGGGACTGCCGCTGAAAGGACCATGAATGAGTGGAATTTATGACCAGAAACCAGTGGGTGCAGCAGAATGCAGGATCTCTCCACGTCATTAAGATTGCCTGGAAGAGAGGTTTTTCTTTGCCCGAGCTCGTACACACCTTCCCCAATACATTGTGCAAGCAGTTCTGTCATTGCAGGTGATGTAACACAGCCCAGAAATAGAAACTTTCTGCTGAGTCAGTTCTTTGTTATTGGGACTTCTATACAAGTTAAATATTGACCGTGGGCTCATTTAACACTTTTGCTGCCCAAGCGGCCACCGATGCCATGCAGGAATAGCCCAGTGGCAATGTCTCTGCTTTCAGAGGTTGAATCCCAGTGGCTTTCCTTGCGACCTAGGGCAAGTCACGTTGCCACCCACATTTGCTAAGCTATATGACACCTACCTGCGCTGGCAGACACCACCCATGGACTTGAAGACTTAGCTTAGTAGATGGGTCACACCATCAGAAATTAGATTGTAAGCCCTACAGACCAGCCAGCCAGTGCAAAATCCTATTACATAAGAAAAAAAACGTCGTCGTTATTCTCATTATTATTTTTTGCAATATTACAGGCCGTTCAGGCAGCGCAATTATGAACCGCTTTGCTGACAGAGAGAACTGCAATCCCTTGCTCTCCCTGAGACTGCAGCAGGGCTAAGGCGCAGTTCCAAGGCAAAGTATGTTTGTAAAAGATTTGCCTGCGAATGATTAGCCTGTCGGTACATTCCTTTTACCTGGAACACCTCTCTTTGGCCCAGATCCACAAAAGCATATGAACAGGATTAAAGGTGTGCTACATCCCTGGTGTGTATCTGGAACATTCTGCCAATGGAGCAATTCAACATATTGGGACAAAAATGCATTTCAATAACGTATCAGTGTAATCAGGGCCGCCAACAGGGGGCGTCTGCCGGGGTTAGCGTCCCGGGCCCAATAAGTTGGCTGTGTGCCAGTGTTTAAAAAAAAAAGTGTCAGGAAAAAAAAAAAATGCCGGCGATCCCCGTGCGCATGCGCCTAGGTCTCGGCACGCATGCACAGGGTGTCCGGCCTTGTTCCTCCCGCCCCAGGCAGCAGCCGCTCCCCCCCACTCCCAACGTGGGACGGAGGGGAAGCGCCGTGGGGAAGGGGAAACCCAGCTCCCCCCCACGCCAGCCTTTATTACAGTGCGATCAACGTTTCGGTCAACTATAAACCATAGACGTGGATAAGTACTGTGTAACCCAATCATCACAAAACATCAAAGGGACAAGATGTAACCGCAAGGAGCAATGGATTCTCCATAATAGATATATATATTTCAAATGTCCCCGGACGCGTGAAACAACATCATGTACTAATCATATTCATGTGTACAATGGCCATTTGCTTAGCTGTGGCATAGCACAATAATTATTCATATGGAAAGCGAATGGAAAAATAAAGCAGCACAGAGAGCCAACAGAATATTAATTACAGCAGGACAGCTGTTCTGTGCCTGAAATGATGCAGGTGGGAAACTGGAGAAGTTCTTTCTAAAAGATGGGGAAATCCGATGCTGGGCCATGCGTTGCTGGCCTCTTCGGCAAAGAAGGGGTGATGTGACAGACAATAAAGTTGATGCTTTTGAGTACACAATTCATCATCGGAAATTCATCAAATTCCGATGTGGAATATCGCATCCCCGATCTGGGGGTAACTGCTATTGACTTGGATGGCAGTTACCGCAGTATCAGGGTGCGATACTGCCCAGCGGAGCTTGATAAAGCCTCAGTACGATAGTGCACTGCACTTCTGCTTATTCCATGCGCTCTACTCAGTGCTGGCTGTTTTCTAGCTCATTTGTTTCTACTGCTTTCTTAATGTCCAGCCGCTTTCTTTGGAAAGTTGTATTGATTGGTATTCATCAAGCTCTTACTCAGCTGGAAACCCATAATATGGAAGCATTAGGCCGTGATTATACAGGAAAACGCGCGCAAAAGCAGCGCACATACCTGCTGCGGCATGCGTGCCGCGTGGAGCTGCAGGGCGGCAGTCTCCTGGCGCGATCTGCAGATTTGTTCTTGGCTGGCGACGGCCACGGTTCCAGCCAATGAGGGCAAACCGATCATGGCCACGCCTCCTCTCCACTCCCTGGTATAATCACTATGCTGCTCGGCGGCAGTGCTGGGTGACGTCACAGAATAGCGCTGACGCCGAGCAGCACGTGGTATAATTGAGCCCTTTGATTAAACCCAAGTCACATTTCATTGTCCCACACTGCTAGCCAACACTACTCACATTCCCTGATGTGCTTCCATGGACTCGTACTGCTTTTCAAGGTCTCCCATCTTAGATTGTCAGCATCCATTCCCATCTCCTGCTATTCTCTTATTCCTACAGTGTGTGAATATATAAATGATATTATTATTATATTGTATATTACATACTTTACACTGCTGTATTACTAACCAGCATTGTATGCAACACAGTGCAAGAGGTGGGTCACTCGTGCGATTCAGCGGGGAGTTCTGAAGATACATTGTTTATACCATGGATTACCCTCACATATTCCCCATAGACATAGTGAATAATCTCGTACACCTCTGACTTTTGTTGACAGGGTGGTTGTGGCATCCAGACAAATTCTCTCTGTGCCCGACACCATTCCCAGCTCTATGAACACAACATGAGAATGGACAGGCTGTTCTTGACGGCGAGTTAATATTTGTCTAGTTTATGAAAGATTATGCAAGTTTCACTCCCTATTGTGGGCGGCATACAACGCTCAGACGTCAGAGTAGGAACAACTGGGTTAAAGGACACAGACCATTAAGGGAGAATTAACATCACCAAATTAAAGCAGAATAATTAAATGGATTTGATTTACCAGTTTGCCAAAAACTGGTTTACCAAAGAACACTCCATTGTTTTTGACCAATAAAAATACCGGTGGAAGATCAAGACACTTTTTGATTGAACCAAAAATTAGATGTTCCCACATACAAGACTACTTTCTGATTACAGAAGCCAAGGCTGCTGGATCAATGTGGCTCCATGGTCTATCCTCCTTATGCGTCCCATGAGCTCTTTCATACTGGAGGGGAGATGCCAGGCCAGCATATGTGTGGGTATTTGTATTATCAATGAGCTAAACCAAATTGAGATGCTCCACAAAACCTTTGCAGCAATGCCTTGCAAGAACCAAGGGCTCTGAATAGAGGAGGCATAGGTTTAAAGTTATAATGTTGGTCTTCATACCTATGCTTACCGGGTCAGTTTCTTCCTGGACATTTGTATGATCTTAGCCAAATGTCTTTATTTCTCTGTGCCTTCCCAAGACGTACTTGAAAACGAGATGTATATTTTAATATATCTTTCCTGGTAACACATTTTGATAAAAAAAAAAACAAGGTCTGAGTCACTTGGAAGAGGTGTCTCTCTGGAGAAGGCTGTTTCACTTATTCCTGGCAGTAATGCCTTTATGGACTGTGTCAAGTACCGACTTGCCCACATACACGTGTTTGTGAAAGTGGTTATCCACAAACTGGTCACACAGTGGCTCTCACCTCCTAGCAGGACACTAAAATGAGTATGCGCCCCCCTCCCCCAAATTCTCACACAACACCCCAATTAGGCTTCCGCCGTCGGGATTATTTGGGTTTATAACTTGGTCCAAGAAATAAATGCACAAGTTAAGTAAAAATCTAAATTTAACAAAACAAAGTGGTAAATACTATCTCTTTATTACATTTTGCAGTGTGCATTGTGTCTCAAACACTCATTCTTATAATCCACAATCCTTTGATCTAAGAGAGAGTAAATCCATCCAGGAGGGATGTGTCCTCACAATCATTTCTCTTGACAGTTTTACAGCCTTGAGTCTTGGAAGTGAGCAGCTTAAATTTGAAATTGAATAAAGTTTAAATACAATTAAATAACTCTCTCCCGGTAAGTACCAGATCTATTGTAGCAGTGTTATTACCGTACATTTAGAATAGCCTCTCGATCACACACATATACAGTGTAAGAGGCATCTCTGTAATGTTGAGGGGGAAATTAATTATCCGCTTCTTGTCCAACTGGTGCTGTAGTAACTTCTAAGCCATGACAACCGGCCCTGGACAAAGACTGAGCCACCTGTGCTGAAGCAGGGATATACTTAAAACCTGACCTGTTGGTAGCCCTTGAGGACTGGAGTTGCCCACCCCTGTCTTAGCCTGTAATTGTAAAAATGGAACTGTACTGCCTTCTGCTTAGGGTCCTGTCTCAGTGAGGTTCTGTGACTTGTCTTTGAAGTTTCCAGCACATAGCCTCACTCGCAGAAGGTGTTATGTGTGGGACCA
Source organism: Ascaphus truei (assembly GCF_040206685.1). Taxonomy (NCBI): domain Eukaryota; kingdom Metazoa; phylum Chordata; class Amphibia; order Anura; family Ascaphidae; genus Ascaphus; species Ascaphus truei. The sequence goes on from NC_134499.1 coordinate 28,634,533, forward strand.
CTCACTCCTCCCTAGTTGTCATTGTAGTATAAACAGTCAGAGAAAGTTAGTCCCTGAGAACACAAAGCATCTCCTTAATTGTTTTATTGCCTGCAGACTAAGCCATGCGAAACCTCAAATGTTATAACACAGACCCTAAAAAACAACAACTCACGCTTAGCAATAATCTTAACCTCTGCCATACTGCACACACAATTTAACCTTTACATGGTCAGATTATGATAGAATCACTGGATGAACTCTGAATGATTCCATTAAAACATCACTTTATCTCTCTAGACCCCCTGTAATTAAGCCACTTGCCTCCTAACAGGGTTGGTTACTGGATGTGATCACAGGTAGTCCTCGTTATCCAACGTTTCACTTTACAACGAATGGCATATCCAACGCTTTACAATGCAACACTATGGGCCATTTTTCGATGCCGGAATGCGCTATCCGACGCCTGAATGCGTTATCCGACACTCCCCGCCACTGATTAACATGGGACTCACTTTACAACGGTTTCACTATCCAACGCTACTTCCAGAACGGGTCCCGTTGGATAACCGAGGACCGCCTGTATAGTGAGACTGAATCCTACTGATTTCCAGGTACCAACCCGAGCAAGGCTTTTCCCCTTCAGGTCACAGTGCTAGGATGTGTTACCATATTATAGCCTATGAGTGGTGACCTGATCAACTCAAGAGAAAGTACTTAAGATTGAGAGCCCTCGCCTTCCATTGGGTTGTACTGATGTGATAAGAATTGACTTAAAGAAGAAATCACAGAGGCCCGTGAGGAAATCCAGGGAGTGCTCACATGATGATATATCATGAGCAGTAGCACCACGCGCTGCATATAACCTTCGGCTCCACTGAGTGTGTCCTTGAAACACAAAGAAACTACGGTCAAATGTCTGAATAAATTCACTAATCTGCCACCTGCAGTGGGACAGAGAAGAAAATATTTTACAGCAATTGTTCAATTAAGCGTAACCAGTGTGAGCATGTGTACTAGAGACCAATCAACCATAAATTAAGCCCCTAAGACCCTTCTATTTCTAAAGATATGCGAAACTACTGTGATTTGCTACCAACAAGGAAACTAAATGCATTTTTTTTTTGCAAACATTTTTTAGGTGAATTTCTATCTTCATTTGTACATAGCAAAAACTATTAAAACAAAATGTCATTTTTTTCTTTTGCACGCATTATTCTTTAACTATTTGCCAATGAGTATAAATAAAATGATCTGGCCTGTTAGAGATGACTTAGGCCAGGATTATAGTCTGCGCTGGCGTGCGTCCACACGCGCTCATCGCATCGCGGGCGCCTCTCGCCCGAGCGATGTGTCAACTTGGCTGCAGGAGATCGGGGAGGCGTGGTGGACGTGTCACGAAGCTGGTTCGCCCTCATTGGCTGAACCGCTGACGTCACGCGACCGCGCTTGAAAAGACAATTTTTTTTGATTAGCCATTTGTTTTTGCAGCGCGCGTGGCCGCACAGGGATTAGCCATTTGTGTTTGTAGCGTGCGCGCCAGCACCCTCGCACTGAGTATAATCAGCTTAAAACAGCATGCAATTCAGAACATGTGGGTGTAAATGCCAAATCTAATGCTGGGGGTTTTCAATGTCAAATCACTTTTCTTGTCTTTTTATTCTTATTTGCATAACAAAGATAGATCGTGTTATTTTGCTAATATCATCAACATGGGAAAATTTTCTATTCATGTATTTCTAATAACATCTTTACTTTTTCTTAGCTCTAAAATGTTTATTTCCTTCAATTAGTGTTTTTAAATCTCTACCCAAAAAAATCCCTTGCGAGCATATTCATGTTTCAGACAGGTCTGCAACACTGCTTTATTATCTCTTAGGCGTTGGTTTCGCTGCGGTCGGCGGCGCGCGCGGGCCACCAGCCCCTTTCCTCCAGTCTGGAGGTCCCCGCTGGCTCCTTCCGACGTGGCTGACTGCGTGCTGTGACACGTCAGCCGGCCGATGCTGCAAGCTCCTAGTGATTTGCAGCTCTGACGCGTCACGTGGTGCGGCAGTCCGCCAATGAGGGAAGGAGGGGAGGGAAGGAGCTACGGGAGGGAGGAGGCTTGGGAGGGGAGCACGGAAGGAGCTGCGGGGGAAAAGTGTGTGTGTGTGTGTGTGTGTTTGTATATGTGGTGTGTTGTGTGTGGGGGGACGGACGGATGGACCCTCCGCTCAAAATACGCCCCCCCCCCGCTCCCTACAGACCGCAGGTAGCGGTCAATTGCCTCTCAGCGCGCCGCCTACATGCAGTGCGAGCGCGCTGCCTGAGGCAGCGGGGCCTTAGCATACAGTGCTTCCACTGCAGAAAGGGATTCTGGGAAATAACATGCAAATGAGCACACAGTGTCACCTTTTGCTTCAAATCCATTTTAACATGGAGCCCTATAAGCTTATGCCTGCCACATTACATAGCTTTTCAGCACAGCCTGGGTTAAAGAAGTGCAGAGCCAGCAACCCCACTCACAGACAGACATAAAGTGGAGTTTTTTTGTCACTTTTTTTTGTACCCACCATAACTTATTGAATATCCCAAAATACAATTACTGGCTGTAACAAAAAGAGCTTTGAATTAGAAATAAACGTAAAAAAAAATATGAAGGGGAACAACCTTTATTACGAATATTCTTATTTAAATCAGCGGTCATTTATTTGTTAACACAGATTTGCAGCAAGCAGCTGGGTTTGGAAAGGTGCACTGTGAATGACTTGTGCTGTGCTGTACATTATTACCAAGGACAGGCTGCAGTTTTAATAGCTGTCCAGGTGCTGATAATAAACCATCCGACCAGATCTAACAAGCTATGAATACAGGATGATTTCCCTTTGTGAATAGACCTCGAAGGATACATGAAACACAAAGAACAAACGTCAGCGCTATCTTTTGAAGTTGATTAATTAGAACAGCAAATGTTAATATTAGTATAATGGGGTCCGTGGAGACCAGTTTGGGGAAGCTGGAATCAGGTCAGGTTTATGTGGACACGGACGATCAATTCCAGTGGTTAAAGGGTTACGGGGAGGAACTAGAGGACGGTGGGCCCAGGTGCAAATTAAAAACAAAAAGGGGGGGGGGGCTCCACCCCTCTCTTCCAGTCCACCCCCCGGAGCACTACCTGTGGAGCGGTGTGTGCGCGGCCTGGCGGCAGAGGGAGCGCAGTCAGGATGCGATTGCTGAAGTTGGGGCTGTCTTCCGGTGGGGCCTGTCGTGTTAGGCCCACCAATGCTGGCCCCCTCCGGCATGGCACCGACCGACACAGGTAGGGGTAGGGAGTTAGGGGTAGGGGTACTGGTAGGGGTACTGGTAGGGGTACTGGTAGGGTGTTAGGAGGTTCTGGAAAACTGCTAGAACACTGTTTTGTCGAATCTGGGCCCCGTGGTAATGGTAATCTTACCGAGATCTTTGGTAATGGACTTGTGTGCATCTATTCTCCCCCTTTTTGCAGCCAGTTTCTCCGCCACACTGTACTGTATCTTCATTCATTTTAATCCCTTATCCTATCTCTGGCTTACAGATGTTTCTCTCACACTGGACGAGACAACTGACACTTTTAACCATCGTTATTTATTATTTGTAGAGTTTAACCATAAATGCTACAAACACGTCATTTCTGTACCCTTACCCCCTTTTATAAATTGTTTAATAAAGAATGATTATTCCAGTTCAACTGGATTTTTTGTTTTGAGGAAGTCGTGCGCTGTTGGTATCACAGTGCAGGGTGAATGTCACCTACTGATGAAAAGGGTAAAACATTTAAAGAGTGAAGTCCGCATAATGAGGTGTGCGGAGCTTTTCCTGAGTTTAACAACAATCCTTAAAGTGGCTAAACCTCTTGGGGTTTTTTTTTTTGTTCCCTTGCTTTGAAGCAGGGGATCTCCGGAGCTGAACCGGGTTGATTTCAACTCCTGCTTCCTGAAAGACGTACATCTGAAGGGATTGCCGGGAACAGCTCCAGCTGGGCACAGAATCCCTCTGTTTAAAGGTCCTGAGGACTATAAGGAAGCTGCAGATTTCAGATCCCGCCACTCCCTTCTCCAGTAAGTGTCTCTGGAAACAGGGGATCACAGGATCCGAACTAACTTCCCACCTAGGAGGGGAATCTTATTTAATTTTTTTAACGGCAAAGCTCCTTTAATCGTTCTGTTTTTCACTTTGCGGCCAATTAAATGTGTTTTTTTTTTAAAGAAAAGATACGTTTCTATAAACAGAACGTGTCTGATCTTTTGCCAAACCTGAAATATTTATGGAGTCTATAAATGACAGGGGAGATAAGGTGCTTGGCTTACAATTAGTGGGTTCCACAAACCAGGGTTTCAGACATCTACGTAGATGTCTCAGCCTCCGACCAATTTTTATTGCTTTCTCTGCAGAATTATCTTTATGTATTTCTCCATTTTAAATCCGCGTTTGTTTCATAAACCCCAAATTATCTGTTAACCTCCAAAGTGCTTTATACTGCACTGGAAATGTATTCGTGCCAAAATAGGTATATCTACATCAGTGTAAATCTTTGTTCCAAGCACATATCAATGCACCTTTAACACTATATAAAGGGGCACAATGTAGACAATAAACTAATGTTAACTAAATTGATGTCACAGTATTATGTTAACAGGTACCAGATACACTGCGGGAGGGACATGTTCATTAAACGAGAATAAGGCGTTTTCCCCTCGTAGCTCGTCAATGTGTTAAACTGTTGTACTGTAATCGGAAACACTAAGATTACTATAAAGTAAGGAGCAAGTGAACCGTTATGCGAAAAAACGTGCAACAAAAAAAGTGCTACAAAAACGTGCAAAAAAAGTGCAACAAAAAACGTGCAAAAAAACGTGCAACAAAAAAAGTGCTACAAAAACGTGCAAAAAACGTGCAACAAAAAAAGTGCTGCAAAAAACGGGCGAAAAAAGCTGCGACAAAAAAAGTGCTACAAAAAAAGTGCAACAAAAAAGTGTGAAAAAACATGCAACAAAAAAGTGCTACAAAAAAGTGCTACAAAAAAGTGCGAAAAAACATGCAACAAAAAAGTGCTACAAAAAAGTGCTACAAAAAAGTGCGAAAAAACGTTCAACAAATACATGCGACAAAAATGTGTGAAAAAACATGCCTTTTCCCCCAATTTCACATGTCTGAAAAAGGGATGCCTCTTCTATGTACTTTAAAAAATAAAACACAGCTAGGGGGCGCTGCAGAAGGAAGGCGCTGCAGCTTTCAGCTGCAAGTACATCTTGATATTAATTTTTGGTGGTGGCAGCGTGTAAATATATATACTGTGATGGACTGAGGGGAGATATTATTCATTTGAGGGACGTTGCAGAGGGGAAAAGTGGATCAGCTGGATAGCTGTGTGTATTAACCCTTGTGACATACACAAGTCACATGCACAGGGGTGTGCCGTACTTGACATTATGTAAGGTTATTTCTGAGCTGTCAGTCTTGTCTTCTTCCCAGGGGGGATATTGGGTGTCTGTAGAATGAGGGGAAATTCGATATTGTGCTGAAATGTAACACTGGGTTATGTAATAGGCCGTGCATAATTAGCATGCTCTTCGATACGTGGAATTACTGAAGCAGTTCTTTAGCTCTGTGCCTTAACAATTTGGTCTTTACATAACTGCTGATGATACAGTGCTAGTCTGCCAATGAAACATTGTTCGCTGCTTTGCCTGAAGTGTTGCTCAGCTCTTGCTGACAACTTCAGGCGTTCAGTGTTACCCTGAGAATTTGATAGGACACAAAGCGAAGAGCATTACCTCATCTCGTGGAAGAAGCTTGGACAGGACTGGTTTAGAGGCTTATTGTTTTCTATTCTTTATCTCTATCGGTGTTTGGGTGAACAGAGCTAGATGCCGGATTCAGTGTCCTATACAAAAAGTAAATCAGTGCCACCTTTCCCCTGAAATGGTAGTCATTTTTATATGAGGCTTAAATTCAGGGATATAATTGTATAAAAAAAAACAAATATGTCAACTCCTAATAAAAGAGATTAATCTTAAACTACAATTATAAATCCATCTTGTAGGAAATGTGGCCGAAAAAAATCACAAAGCCCCCCCCCAGACAGTATCCTGCGTCGTTCCTAATAATTTCATAAATAAATGGAGTTTCGTATTGATCTTTCACTACAAAGCGCTTTAACTATGTAACTATGTAACTATGTAATGTGCGTGAACAGGGCTGATCTTAGGGCAAGGCGGGCGCCTTGGGCCCCGTGACTTCAGGGGCCCCGCGCTTCGTCCTCTTGGCTCCCCCTCCTCCAGCTCCCCTCTCCTGTATGGAAGTTGGATCTTGGCGCCGATAGGAGGAGGAGGGAGAGGAGGAAGAGCGGTGCCCCCGGACCGGCAGAGGTAGGTGGGGTGGTGGGGTGGTGGGGTGGTGGGGTGGGGGGTACTGCCGGAGTAGGGCTGCTGATCTAGGTTTTTTACACAGGGTTGCCCCGCTGTCAGCGTACCACCTTGGGTCCCGCAAAGCATAAGGCCTGGCCTGGGTTTAATGTAGAAATTACTTTGCTAGTCAATTACTGGCTGTAATATAGGTCTGAAAGCTATTTATGGTTGGCACAAGGCAATAAGTTGCAGGGTTAATGAAAGACTCAAAACTTCACATTACTGCATAGGAATGTTTACTGGCAATTAATGAATGACAACTGGGATTATACACTCGACAAGAGTACCTTTAGATTTTGCTCTTTTAGACGATATCATACCCCATTTTTACAAAACATCTTAAAATGCTGAGAACTGGATTGGTGCTATATAGGAATATAACAGCTTAAACATGTGTTTTTTCCCATGTCTCCCAAGACATGTATCACGGTATCTGGTACAATCTCTAAAAGAACACACCAAGGTAACAGGTGTGGCAGTATCTCTCCTCATCATATTTTCCTACACTGTAATGGAAGGAGGCCCTGGAACCATTAGCTCTAGGGCGGAGTGACTGTGTGGGTCCGAATGACCTGTAGCCTGGCCAAAAAGGATTATGTTTATGGGGAAATAAAATTATAGGTCAGATGTGGAAAGCACAGGGTAAAGTGAGAAGGCTGGGTGAGGTGGTATATATTTAGTATAGTTTAGTGTTCCTGGATCTTAGCCGGTGGTAACACAACACACAGCACTCAAATACACATATTGCAGTATATATATATATTTATATATATAATATTTATATTATTTTTTTAAAAATATGATTCCACATCAATATATTAGATTAGTGATAATAACGACTAGCATAACAGACATGTGACTGGGTGGCTGCTCCAGGTGGGGATGTGGACAAAGGGGGATGTGAGGGGCATCTTTTTTGGGTGCTTCCACTGTTCAAGTAAAGCAGTAGGAGTGTAGGAAAACAAACCACGTTGGTGTGTGAATCTGCTCCAGCCCTCTCACTTTATGCTGGGCAGGAGTTTGCGTATTGACAAAGCAAAGAATGGGTATTTCATCATTCTATCAAAGCACGTGGGCCTCTGGGGTACGATGGCATTGTACGGTGAGGATAAAGCCAAGGACACTTTACAGGGAGTGGAGACGGTATAAGGCAGCAGGATTGGGTGGGGGTATGTAACAGGATCAGGTGGGGGTATGCAGTAAGATCTGGTGGCAGTATGCAGCAGGATTGAGTGGGGGTATGTAACAGGATCAGGTGGGGGTATGCAGTAAGATCTGGTGGCAGTATGCAGCAGGATTGAGTGGGGGTATGTAACAGGATCGGGTGAGGGTATGTAACAGGATCAGGTGGGGGTATGTAGCAGAGGATTGGGAGGTGGTATGCAGCAGGATCGGGTGGGGGTATGTAACAGGATTGGGTGGGGGTATGTAACAGGATTGGATGGGGGTATGTAACAGGATTGGGTGGGAGTATGTAACAGGATCAGGTGGGCGTATATAGAAGAGGATCGGGAATGGGTATGCAGCAGGATCGGGAGGGGGTGTGCAGCAGGATCGGGTGGGGGTGTGCAGCAGGATCGGGTGGGGGTGTGCAGCAGGATCGGATGGGGGTGTGCAGCAGGATCGGGAGGGGGTGTGCAGCAGGATCGGGTGGGGGTGTGCAGGAGTATCGGGTGGGGGTGTGCAGCAGGATCGGGTGGGGGTGTGCAGCAGGATCGGGTGGGGGTGTGCAGCAGGATCGGGTGGGGGTGTGCAGCAGGATCGGGTGGGGGTATGTAGCATGGTGACCAAGCTCACAAAAACAAATACCTGAGGAACATGCTGGATCCACCCAGCCCCCCAGTACAGTACATTTGAGCAGGCTTCCTGGGGTAGAATCCCTAGTTGTGAGTCCATTATTTGGGGACTTTATTAACCTTTTCGGTGCTGGAAGTCCGGCAGTTCCCAAGTGCCATCGGACTCCCGTGGTTAGCAACCATGTGATCCCAGGGTTGTGACCACAAACCAACAACAGAATAAGACAACTGGGCTCCACTTCCGTTTCAATTGGGCTGTCTGCTTAAATGAGGCTCATTTGTGTTTAATAACACAACGCCTCAATAGCGCACGCCTCATCTCTCAGATACCGCACAGGAAGAAAGTCCTGTAAATGCCCCTGAATCATACGAACATGCCACCGTGCTGATCTGCGTGTTGTAGCAGAACAAAAAGCGCAAAAGATACACAGAATCATACAAATGATACAAACGTGACATTAATCGCTGTCGTGTAGGGGATGCAGCGCTAACAAAAAACTGTCTCTCTCTGTCCGTTTAAAGAGAATGAGGAGCAAACGCCCTCAGGAAAAACACCCGGTGGCAAATAAATGTGTGAATGAAGGTAAACAGACACACTCCCAAAATAACGGTCCTCCCAGGTGCAGGAAAAAATGCTAAATTACCTAGTGAGAAAAAACAAAAGAAAAAGGACTGTCACGGTAGCTTATGACAAGATATAATGAACACCAAATATCTGGGTTGAACTAAACGAGGCTTAGATATAATAAAATATAATTTATTCCTTAAAAAAGTGAACACAGCAATATAGTACAATTAACAGGCAAGAAGGTAACACTTACTTAGGGTTGGGGGATGGTGAAGTATCAGCTAGCAATTCTCCAGCAATCCAATGACATTCAAGATGGTATCAGAAGAAGAACTAAAAACTGTAGGGTTGACACAGTTTATATACCTGTGTAACCCTATTCTTAACATTGAATACAGATTATTGGTGAACAATTATCTGTATCCAATCCCTAACGTGGAGACACAGATTAACCCATGCCCCCCAGCTAGTTAGCCCATGTGTACTGGGACTCTGAGGGTCTTATATCTGTAGCCCCATAATTAAATCAGGGGCAACGGCCAGTCTACCAAATGAAGTATCTGCATTGTTTGTAGGTGTAGACATAACACTTACAAACCACTCCAGTTTGATGATTCTCCACCCTCAGGTAACAATTAGAGTGGCAGAGTCTGTTGATTAGTACTTGGTCTGTTGATTAGTACTTAGTGTAAACAATCCGGGCAGTTAACTTTTGATCACAGTGCTTAGGCTCAATCAGCCGGCTGCCCGTCATGACCTATTAGCATAGCAGATGGTCTGCTTTTTCAGAGCAGATCCAAAATACCATACATGTATACTTTGGAAGGGAATATGTATCTATAGGCGCCTGAAATAAATATATATAAATGATATATAAAAACCGAGCCTGTTGATGGGTCTGGCGTAGCTCCTCAAGGTGTGCTTAAAAAGAAGAAAGCACAACACATAGCATAATACTGTATATATAAAGGACGTACTACATATAATACAACATATATCAGCTGAGAAACAGATAGGTGAAATTTACCAATAAAAACATTTAATAACAATTCATAACGATCATAGACATAAAAAACAAATGGACAGAATAAAATAAGAGTTGATTAGAGCACTGCGTAGCACCGATGATATCAGATGTAATGCCTACTTACCAGATGATAAAAGTAAGCAGGCAGTGGATATATTAGAGAGTATCCCCTCTCGATGCTGTAAGCTGCTTCCTGCTCCCGGGCGTCTCCGGTAGTGTGTGTACATCAGCCTGCGTGCAGGGCCTCACACGATGCACTGGAAGGGACATGCAGCTATTCCGGAACAGCAGAAGTAGATTCGGCTCTCCTTCACAAGCGGCAAACTGGCTGGATAGCAGCAAACGCAGATTCGTCTGTTTAGTATGGGTGGGAATCGCCAAATACATAGGTGCTAAGGTGCTGAAATCGCCACCCTACGCGTTTCGAAAGTCAACCGCTTTCTTCCTCAGGGGTATATGATATTAAGAGTCCAACAAAGTCCCTTAAATAGAGTGTCCGTAATTGATTATTCATTAAGGGACTTTGTTGGACTCTTAATATCATATACCCCTGACACATATTAATAAGTTCCATTCTGGTGGGCTCAGTGGGTCGAAATTTGCCAGTTCTTAATGCCTACAGTGACTCCACACATTGGCCAAATATCAACTCTCTGCGACCTCCAGAACTGGAGATACAGAAATGCACTTTAAAACATTAAAATACAGGATTATAATGAAACATGGGAACAGGGGAAAATACATTTTTCATGACATGACAAGGTGTAAACCACATTCCTGGACCGCAGTTCAATTAACCCCTTGCCTCCCTGGTGAGGTCAGGGGGTGGCCATATGGGGTGCAACCCCTTTAATACCGGGCCAACCCCCCCTCTCCCTCTACAAGGACATAGTGTAATCTGTTTTAATGCCAACACGCATCAGAAGGCACCTTCATTCACACATTTATTTGCCACAGAGTGTGTTTCCTGGGGGCGTTTGCGCATCATTCTCTTTTTTGCTATCCTGCTTATTGTAGCGCAATCATAATTGTGAGGCTGCGATTATAGTGCCCGCGGCGGTGCGCGCTGTCAAAACAAATACCTGCATTCCGTTGAAAGAGCACATAGTGCACGCGACGGAGAAGCTGAATCCTGGAGACAAATTCATTTGCCTCTCCAAGTGACGGCCGCGTGACGTCAGCGGCACGTGAAGCGGTTCAGCCAATGAGAGCGAACCGTTCATGTGACATCACGGCTACACCTCTGACACGCCTCTCGATGCCTCCTGCCTGCAGTGCAGGTTTCGCGCGAGTAACGGCAGCGCCTGACGTCGCGCGCGCCTCAACCATACTGAAGGCCTAACACTGAGATTATATAGCGCGCGATGGCGCTTGCGCGCCAACCTCAAATTGCCTAAAGTTTATCAGGCAACTCCGGGTGCGCGCGCACAGCGAAGCGTGATGGCGCGACCGTCATGTGAAGAGACAAACATTTTTTGTCTTTTCAAGCGTGGCCGCGTGACGTCCATGTCACGTGACCAATTCAGCCACTGAGGGTGAACCAGCTTGGTGACGCGTCCGCCACGCCTCCCAATCTCCCGCAGCCAAATTCACAGATCGCTGGGGCTGCAGGAGTGCGCCAGGCTATGCGCTCAGTCGCGCAGTTACTATAAGCTTAGCGTTACTTACCAGGTGGTTCCCAGGGTTTTACAACGAAGGTACTTTTAATACTACAATGTTCTCCTACCTACATTTGGCTGTAGCTTCCTTAAAAATAGAACCACCCACTTGTTTTCGAGCACCCATAACAATTCTCACCATTTAACAGATGAGAAGAGAGCATGACTGATCTTAAAGTTGCACTGCCCTCTACTCTAATAGATATATTTGTATTTTTCCTTAAGGTTGCAAGCACAATCCCTACACTCCTGCAGCCCCTCCTAATATTCCAGGCACCTGTCTAAACAGGAGAAAGATCCTCTCCAAGTCTCTGCTACCTGGAATACAAGTTGGAAGATATAATTAGACTAAGCTTTAATTCCAGCGTGATGATGTCACTGCCTTCGCTTGGGAGGGGGAGGCAGTAAACCGTCGGGATGAGACAGATATCAACAATGTACAGTATGTATGTTGAATTGTATTCAGATCTCGTCGACAGTGTACGCAGCACTTTACAAAATGACAATGCAAGGCAAATACTTTTACAACCAATGTGAATTGCAACAGGTAAATGACAACATAAGGCAAAGGTAACCCCTGCCCTGAAGAGCTTACAATCTTAGTGGTATGCTGGGAAGCTTACAGACACCATAGCAGTGAAAGTGCAGTCTCTGTGATATAATGGGAAGCGTAGAACAATTGTTATTTTTATTTTTTTAATAAATCAGATTCTTTGCAATAAATTTAGGGCAGTATTTCTAACTGCCACTCTTCAATATGATGTGCAGCTGAAAGTGGATTTTGGGTAGGACTGCACCTTTTACAGTTAAACTAGACGAGCTTGTAAGAGCATAATCAAGGAAAACACAGATCATCCAGGTTGCAGTAAACAAGTTCTGATCAGGTTGCAGCTTGAAATGAACTGAAAGTCAAATGAACCTCAAGGCAAGTCTTCAAAGCAAAGTTACACAAGGAACCGAGAAAATGCTGGCCCCAATCTGTCTTCCATCTCTACGATAATTGTTGCAGACACACATGTGCCATTAGTAACTGACCACATCGTGCCCACTCGTTGGTTTCTATTTTCCATACCCTATGACAAAGGCCAGGGACACTGTAGAGGATTGGCGAACAGAGCGGGGAAGCCAAAAGCACTCACAACTCACCGGGTTGGGACGAATTAAAAAAAGTTTATTGAAATACATAATAAAAAACATAATGGGGGCACAAAACAAAAGGGGGTTCTCCCACGCGTTTCACGCTGTCATAGCGCTTTCTCAAGCACATTATTTTTCTAACGGAGCATCGGTAGCTGTATTATACTGCAAACATCATACAATGCCTGCACTTGAACGCTGATGTTATTATGCCATCTACTCATGATTATATATTTTTGAACAAGCTTTTACCTATACACAATCAGCTGTCTTTTGAGCTGCGAATGGTTCGTTTGTTATCATTACCTATGGCAAAGGCGTTTAATAAGGAATTGCTAGACTCCAAAGTTCCAAAACATTGCTGTGGTGGTACATGTACAAGACTCCGTGGAGCATATACTGTGGGCCAGAGGTTCCCAACTCCAGTCGTCAAGGACCCCTAACAGGGCAGGTTTTAAGGCTATCCTCTCATTGGCACAGGTGGCCCGATCACTTTCACTGAACCACCTGTGCTCAAGAGCAGGGGTATATGTAAAACCTGCACTGTTAGTGCTCCTTGAGCTCTGGAGTTGGGAACCTCTGCTGTAGGTAGGGTTCCCAGGTGTCCGGTATTGAACCAAACTGTCCTGTATTTGGACAGTCTGCCCAGTAAAAAAGTAGAGGTAATACTGGACATGTATGTGTCCAGTATTACCTCTCTGGACATAGTGACCTGACTCGTTTGGGAGGCTGCATGATTTCCCTATGGCTACACTTATAGTGCCGATGACGCGACGGTCAGGCAACGGTCAGGCGACGGTCGCTGGAAAATCAAATAGAGAGGACTTCCAGCGATCGCGACCAATCCGTCGCTCCATCACGTCGTGCTTACTATAAGCGCACGTGACGGCGGCAATGCATTTTTTTGCTGCGACGTCGCTGTCGCCGGCACTATAAGCTTGGCCTTAGCGGGGCTGTTTCTACGGGGCTGGACAGATTACTCCATCCTGATTGGCTGCTTTACCCAGCAGCAGCCAATCAGGAGAAGGTGTCAGGAGCTTGGAGAAGAGGAAACAGCATGGAGTGGAGAGTGGTGTGTGTTTGTGTGTGTGTCAAGCGTATCGCACCTTTCACCGTTGTGTCCAGTATTTTTGGAGAAGCCGCCTGGCAGGCCTTGCTGATGGCTTTTTCCAGTTGAGCACCAAGAACCACAGCTTTCCATCTGGGTTAACCAGAAATACTCCAATGGCCATAATTTCAAGGCTTGGCACCTTTTGCGCAGTAAATAATATTTTGTGCCGTTCAGCACTACATAGATATGAATATGATGAGTGTATCACCAGAGCATGAATTCTGCATGGTGCCTTAAAAATCAGAGTATGTGCTACAGTTTCACTAATGTGGCCAGAGGTTTGTTTATGTAGCTCTGTGGAGTAAACTCAAACAGGGTGATGTGAGGACATGGAGTGATGTGTGGACAGCGGTGTGTCCTAAGGTCCGGGAGCAAGAGAGAAATGCAATGTTTGCTCTTTGCTAGAGCACAGATTGGAAACTGTTCCTCAAGCAGTGTGTGTGTGTGTGTGTGTGTGTGTGTGAGTGCACCTTCCATGCACCCTGCCTGCTAGTGATGTGTTGTGGAGTACCTGACTAATGTCCTGTGTATTCCTTGCACATTAGCATTCAACAGAGCCTAAGGACAGAGAAGCAGGGATACTAACAATGTTTACTTTTGTCAATAGACTCCTGTCTGCCAATGGCTCTGCACATACTTCCAGCTGTGCGACCTCTTGGCAGTACAAGCATCATATGTGCAGACTGAGGATGGCTTCCATAACTGCTTACAGGGCACAAAAACCACATTCCAGGAAGGGCTTGGGTGGGGGCTTCTTGGCTTCCATCTCACTGAGGCTAGTCCTGAATGTTTGTTACGCAACATTAATAAATACATTTGGGGGAAAAAAGCACAACCTCCCCACCCTGCCATCAATTCCAACTGACGAAAACAAACAAGTTGTACAAAGAAATGTCAAAAAGATGAAAGGAGAAGTGTGGAGGCATATGTTTTTCAGCTGCTCCAGAAATACAGCAAACAAGGAGAAACTAAACCAAAACGAACGCTCTTAATGGGTCATTTATCAAAGTGTCCCGGATGCAGAATAGGTGTGCAAAATGTACACCCGATTCATTCAAAGGAAAAAGCCCATTGATTCTTTGATAATAATAACAGCATGTTCTTGTATAGCGCTGCTAGTTTTACGTAGCACTTTACAGAGACATTTTGCAGCTTACAATCTATGTTTTTGGTGCCTGAGGCACAGGGAGATAAAGTGACTTGCCCAAGTTCACAAGAAGCAGACACCGGGAATTGAGCCAGGTTCCCCTGCTCCAAACTCAGTGCCAGTCCGTGTCGTTACTCACTGAGCCGCTCCTTCCCTTGATAAATCTGGTGATATTTTTGTTCCAATTTCCCCCAGTTTTGCAGCCAAAGACATTGATAAAATAGATGGGGAAAACATGGGAAAATTGACATGAAATTGGGCTTTGTAGTTATGTATAAGTGTATTTATTATAGCACCAATGTACGCTGCAGTTTACAAAATTCCAATACATGGTAAATCAATGAGAAACAATGGGAAAACTATCCGCCAAACGTCCTGGCGGTGAAACGGCCATGGCTAATTGTCCTAGACACTCTTATGACGTAGTGGCTATGTCGTGCTCAGGGAAAGCTTTTTTTTGGGGGGGGGGGGGCAGATTGTGTTCTATGTTTTTATGGAGCGTAGGGCGTGATCTGCAGGGAAGGAAAATGCAAGAGGACTCCTCTTCCGTCTCCATGTCAAGTGCCACTGCGGTGACATGAAACCACTGTGGTGACATGAGGCCACTGCGGTGACATGAAGCCACTGTGGTGACATGAGGCCACTGTGGTGACATGAGGCCACTGTGGTGACATGAGGCCACTGCGGTGACATGAGGCCACTGTGGTGACATGAGGCCACTGGGGTGACATGAAGCCACTGCGGTGACATGAGGCCACTGCGGTGACATGAAGCCACTGTGGTGACATGAGGCCACTGCGGTGCGAGAAAACACCTCAGAGGGTAGCGCCATGACGTCACGCATCAAGAGACCACAAGCAGCATAGCAGCCTAGTCGCACTGAAAGGACTGCCACCGGACAGCAAGGATAGCGGTGAGCTGCTGCGCAGCACACCGACAGAGAGCTGTACTCACGTATTCTCCTACCCCCGCAAGGACAGCACAGACTAGTCTACAGGGACCTCTACTCACACCTGCTAGGTAGAGCGGGTGTCTTCTTTTGTGTATCTCAAAATAGCAAAGCATACTGAAAACATAAACACACCTCTAAAATGATACGCCATATCAATTCAGGTAAAATTAAATGCTTGTTTCCTCAGATTTATTTGTGTGTGTTAGGTTGGAAGCAGAAAGTCCCTGGAGTTGAACCACGTTGATTTCGGCGACCGGGACCCCCTGCTCCCTGAGACACTTACCTCTGTGGGTCATGCCAATAGCAGCCTCGGCTGAGCGAACAATATGGAGGTTTAAAGGTCCCAAGTAAAGGGAGCCGCAACGTCATGCACCGCAGCTTCCTATTGGTCCTTGTGACGCGTGACCTTTAAGCATGCATGAGATACTGGCCGCACATGCAGAGGTACGTATCTCGGGAAGCAGGGGTCCCCGGAGCTGAATTTAATGTGATTTAGCTCTGGAGACTCGGTTTCCCCACCAGGAAATGTTCATTTAAGTTCATTTAAAAAAACAAAACAAAGCCCGTATAAAATATATCAGTACATTTCCAGTGAAAAAGAAACACTGTGTGTTGTTTCATTTATTGGATGTCATAAAAATATATGGGCAAGTATTACTCTTAAAATGAATCATACTAATTGCACAACCACTGGTCTCATCCAGTTCATTGCAATGTCTCTCTTGAAATCACACTTGTTCTATTAAAAGGTTGTTTTGGCTCCAGAACCGTCTTCTTTTATTCACGTGACCTTGAACAGTTTGCTTTTAAATGGGTAGATTATTTGTGCGTCTTCTTAAGATGTTTATTCAGAACTCACATGTAACCAAATCCTAATACTATTGTAACCCTCCTTGTCTGGCTCTAAAAGGAGTTTACATCGAGTTGAACTATATACATGGCAATGCTCAGTCTCTTGTATTCAGGGTGTTGGATCCATGCAGGCTGGGCGTGGATATGCAGCTATAATAAGGAAGGGCACAGGATAAATAAATAGAATCTTCAATATCAGTATGTTGATATTTAGCAATGCTCAATGATGGAATGGCTAGACATATAACCAGACCACCATATATACTCAGGGTCGTGCACAAGGGTTAAATACCACAGTCAATGCACTAACACTGGTATTTTGGGACCAGACAGGGATAGTATAGTATATATAATAACACTACTTACACGGCCGTGTGTAAGTACCAAATTCCTCAGAGTTTTCTTTACTGCAACCTTCCGTCCGATCTAAGTGGTGGTGCGAGGGGTCTCTGTAGAGCCTCACGCTTGGTATTCAGACAGGTGAGTGCTCTCTGACACACTGATATTGAAGATTCTATTTATTTATCCTGTGCTCCCCTATTTTCCTTTTGTTCACATATACCTCAGGATCCTGGATAGATCCTACTGGGGTTGAGCTGCAGGAGACTACTTCCCATTAAGTGCCCCCGTTATTTTGGGGTTCACGTGGGAGATTTCTATTAAGGTAATATCTGTTACTATTTATTTTGTTTACACATACTTTGAGTTAGCGCCCAGGTTTTTCTTTCACATAATAAGGAAGGGCGCCAGGAACTTTTATAGTACAAACAAGAGCTTTATTCACATCTGTTTATAAGGCTCGCTATACAAGGATATACTTCACGTTAATATGTCTAATTGGTGACAAATCATAAAGTTACTCTATGCTTATTCCCCTGGTAGCTCTCACTCCTACGCTGGGGAAGTACTTATGCTTGTTTCCTTTACTATTGGTTAGATTGGCAATCTCCAGCATAGCGTCAACAGTGCCCCATCTCAGGTAAGCCCGTTGGGAATACACTCAGCATTCTGGGATCTGTATCCCCTTACTGTGTACTGCATACCTTGTCCATGCATATTGGATCAGAAGTTTACTCGGTACGTTCTGGTGGGGCCGATCCGATTATGCTTCGGAGCAACTACTCTGAGAACTCCTGCTGAGCACATGCTCACTCCTCTTCAACAATCTGGGGCCATTACTATAGGTTATGAAAAAGAAAGAACAGGGGGGCGCAAGACAAATAGGAGTCAAAGTCAAGGATGGCACTGACAAATAAACAATGGTCAATAGTAAAATAGGTGCATGTGATATATAGTATAATATATGATCGTACTCACACGGCCCTATGTGGTACTAAGTCCAGGGAATGGTATCTTTATCTGTGTTGTTCCTTCACTGCAGCAGTCAGCTAATGTTCCCTTTCTGGTTCGTCACAAGTGTAGCCTCACAGGTGTTGACTTCAGTACTCATACCATATACATGTGAGAGAAGACAACATCGCAAATACGGGTATAAAAGGTATTTTTATTAAAGTAAAAAGGTGAGTAACGAACTCACATGTGGGTGAACGCAGCCGACTTCCGCACTTCAGTGCAGTGCTCTCCTGATCCAGGGTCCAGTGGTCAGGACTGCAGTCGAGGCGCTTGGGCTGGCTACGGTGGCCGTGTGCAGTCAAAGAGCTCCAGGTCCTTGCATGAACTGCGCTCTTATTGGTTACATGAAACCAGGGAGCGCCCCAGTTTGCCTTTACCATTATTATAGGTGCTAACTAAACAGGGCACATTCCTTAACTGAAAACAATAAACAGGGACATCTTAAATCTTAAAATACATATCGATACACTTAAACATATCTACACAACTCACTGTGAGGCCCTCTGCAGAACTCCGGGGAACCTGCTTCTAAAACATTGGGTGGACCCTTCTGTCTCCTTATGGTGATATCACTGGTCACAAGACCTGCAAGAGAGTGGCAATCCCTTCTGCACAGTCATTCTACCTCACATGATGGGGAGGGGCAATACCAGAATGATCCCACCCTGTTAACCCATTAAGGTCATTAACCCTTTACATTACTTGGTATTCTCCAGAGGGGGAGGGCTACACAACAAAAAAACAGGAATACCAAAGATTGGGTAACAATTACATGAACGCAGGTAGCAATTAGTAAATAAGGACTGTGATCTGGCTGGGAATTGTCATAATTCTACTGGGAGAGACATCCATGTCTTATAGGGAAATAATACTTTTGAATAATAATCCATGGAGGTGGAAAAATTGCGAAGCCCCGTCATAGATGAAATAATGACTGAGAGAGGGTCACTCAAAAATAGGTCTTTTTATAGATCATTGGATCAGGTAAAGCAGGTAAATGGGGAGCCGAAATGTTTCGTGCCACAGTACTTTATAGGAGCCATGATAAAGTGCTGTGGCGCAAAACATGCAGGCTCCCTGTTTACCTGCTTTACCTGATCCAACGATCTATTAAAAGACCTATTTTTGAGGTGCCCTCTCTCGGTCATTATTTCCTCTATGGTGGGGCTTCGCAATTTTTTCGCCTCTATCTACAGCAACCAGGCGAATAGCACACCGATGGATCTCAATCACGAGCCAGGAGATAAGGACGGGAGTTACACACTTCCAGCAACCATGAGTTTCTCTGTTCGGCACATGGACTGCAGTCTTACAATTGTGGGCAGAAGGCTATAGTCATGGACTTTAAAGACTATTCTGCACTTTACGTGTATTTTTGCCTGGAGGTAGCGGGCCCTCTTGGAGGGTGAAGCCAGGCAGCCGCTATCTTTAATATTGTACAATTGGAAGCCCCCCGACTGACCAAAGAATATATATGGACTTAATTGGGATGCCTTTACATTCAAAATAATCATTGAGACACATAGTAGTCTTGTCCCACTGCTGGACAACTCGAGCCCTAAGACAGATCTTTTGACCTTTTTAGCTGCATAATAATCATGCTTGATTTTTATTTACTACTCGGGAATACAGCACATAATAAAGTGCCTAACATGTAAAGCTTGGACTCTAATTTTATGTTCCTGGGGCTGAAACGCACAAACCTTTGTTTTCTACAATAATATAGTCGCCATTATACGGTACCCCCAGTCCTATTATTCATATCGTAATCTCAAGAAAACTACAATCTTACGTTACCCCGGGAATTTTAAATGTTCTTATAGAAACGGATTAGGAAAGAAATCCAATTCCAAAATCGATTCTCATCCAAGATGGAAACTGACTTGTTCATAGTTATCAAGAGAGGAAAGAGATGAAAACAAATAAGCACAGGATTGGTACTGTTATAATATTTTTTTTTTAATAACTTATATAATAATACATGACTAGTATGAATGGCACTGTGACTCTCCAGGACGAAATTCCAACTTTTGATGCACGATAAGATAGAACTTTGGGATCTCACTGTTCTGACCTCTGAACATAATCTTCTGTCAGTTACAAGCACTCCTTGTCCCATGTATATCAGTCAGCTACATGTCACAGGGAATGGATGCATCATTGCACAGCTAATGATTGACACAATTCCCAGTCATGTCAAAATTGAATGCAAACAGCCCAGAGAAAAACAACTTGAACTGAAGTGCTGGCAGGAATGTGAAAGTGTACTTAGTTTGGGAGGTTTACCCATAACAGGCTCTTATATTATAAACAGTGGCGTAGCTAGGGCAGGGCCTAATTAATAGAAAAAAAAATCAAGCCGTAATTATTTTGGGCACTGTAACCGTGTGACTTCCAACTTTGTGTCCACAATACTCCTGTTCTCCTCCCTTACCCAGATTATAAGGGGAGGGGGAAAGGGGGGAGACTTCCCAGTGTTTGGGACCTTAGTGAAGCTACACTGGCCTAGCTGGGTACCAATACATTGGACAGGTCCTGGCTACACCGTGGAGTATAAACCTTTTAGAAATGGTTTCCAAAGAGATTTACAAGAAAGGTGTTGTGCTGTTATGCAGTGAAGTACATTGCCACTCCTAGGGTTGCCACATTTAAAGTTTTTATAATATGGGACATTATAATTTGAGACACCCGGATGCCAAAATCCTGTATGAAAGGATGACGGCATATGAAACATGATTTTATATATACAAATGTAGCCCCTGCTACCAATATACAGTATGTATATTGTGGACAATACATAACCTGCTCCACCTATCACATGGTGCGATAAAGAATAAGAGACACTGTCCCTGTTCTGCCTGGCAACACATGACAGGAGTTATGGTATTGGATAAGAAGAAAACAAGATAGAATGTTGAAACAAAGTAAGTTTGAGAGACACAGAGAGGGAGCGCCAGTCTGAGAGGCACACGGAAAGACAGCCCAGGTAACAGTGAGAGGTGCTTAAGAGAGACAGCCTGACACTCACAGATGGTGAAAGAGGAGCGTTGTAGGAGAGTGCTAGCCAAGGAGAGAGAGAGTGAGAGACAGCTGCAGAAACACTTCTACACACAGAGAGAAGTGTGTTATGAGGAGAAGAGTCCAACGGTAAGAGAGATCTAGATACTTGCCGGGCTGTTAAAGAGCAACCGGATCTCAGACAGTTGGGGGGGACTTTTCCTGCAACTTGAATATTCTTTACAAATTACCCACGCACCTCTCAAATGTTTAACCCTTAACCGGCCTGCAACGCAACTATACACCAATATGTGAGAAAAGAGCTCAAACACAGTGCTGGCAATAATATTGGCCTAAGTGGCTTCTACATCGGACACCGGGTCTAATGAAATGGACAATAGCGCGCCGCAGCCTTGTTTATTGTGAGTTGCGTATGTATATATATTGTTTTGTTTAAGAGGTAAGAGCCGCCAAGTTAAGGTTGCCCCAGGGTCATAAATCACCAGTAAATATATATACAATTCTCGTCTCGTTTAATTCAAAGGGTCTAATTATGGTGTTCTAAGGGAGGAAGGACATATAGCACATATAGACTGTAGAAATAGAGGGTTAGCTACATTTGAGAAATATATATATATACAGTGGTTGACAAATCACCAAAAAATCTACTCGCCACACAAAAAAATCTACTCGCCACACAAAAAAATCTACTCGCCACCTAGTACCAAACGTGTGCTGCTTGGGCCAATATTTACTCGCCCGGGGGTTAAATCCACTCGCCCGGGGCGAGCAAATGTATAGGTTTGTCGAACACTGTATATATATATATATATATATATATATATATATATATATATATATATATATATATATATATGTATATAATATAGCACCACCATGAGAAAGGTCCCACTGGGGGACCGAAACGTCGGTTTTTGTGTCTTCTATCAAATATAGAAAATGTATGATTTACTTACCTGCGTGCTGTCCCTTGATGTCGTGTTGCAACCGGTATCGTATGTCTATATATATATATACACCCGATCATATACAGTGCAGCAGGCTTCTCTTCCCTCTCCCCATCTGTTGTGATCCCAGAGAATGTGGCATGTACTCTAGCCAGCAATTTTGGATATGAAACATAAATAGTGACCGACTTACCGACGACATTGTACGAACAGACTATGTAACTATGTAACAGTCTCAAAGGGAACTATCTCCAGACCCGGCGGTAATAGCTTTCAGAGACGTGACTGCTTCCCTTCTGAGTTATGTGCAATACCGCTCAACAACCTCTCTCTGCACCTTGCGAACTTCGCCACTCCCGTGTTACGATAGTTGGCGTAGTATAAAGAAGAGGGACGCACAATCCCCTCTCTCTCCCCACACCCCCCACCCATTCTCTCTCCTCATCTCCTCCATCTATATCTCCCTATCTCCTCCATTCAACTCTCAGTCTCCCTTTTCTCTCCATCTCTCATCCCCCTCCCCATCTCATCCATCTCTCAGCCACCCATCCACCTCATCCATCTCTCAGCCCCCCATCCATCTCTCAACCCCCTCCCCATCTAATCCATCTCTCAGCCCCCCCATCTAATCCATCTCTCAGCCCCCCATCCATCTCTCATCCCCCTCCCCATCTAATCCATCTCTCAGCCACCCATCCATCTCTTAGCCCCCCATCCATCTCTTCGCCCCCATCCCCATCTATCTCATCCATCTCTCAGCCCCCCATCCATCTCTCAACCCCCTCCCTATCTAATCCATCTCTCAGCCCCCCATCTAATCCAACTCTCAGCCCCCCATCCATCTCTCATCCCCCTCCCCATCTAATCCATCTCTCAGCCACCCATCCATATCTTAGCCCCCCATCTATCTCTTCGCCCCCATCCCCATCTATCTCATCCATCTCTCAGCCCCCCATCCATCTCTCAACCCCCTCCCCATCTAATCCATCTCTCAGCCCCCCATCTAATCCATCTCTCGGCCCCCCATCCATCTCTCATCCCCCTCCCCATCTAATCCATCTCTCAGCCACCCATCCATATCTTAGCCCGCATCCATCTCTCCGTCCCCAACCCCCATCTATCTCATCCATCTCTCAGCCCCCCATCCATCTCTCCGCCCCCCACCCCCATCTATCTCATTCATCTCTCAGTCCCCCAGATCCAGCTCTCAGCCCCAGTCCCTCCAATCTATCTCTAAGCTAAAAGTCCTCTTACCGGTAACATGGAGCAGAGCCAGTAATGGTGGCAGACACCAGTTGTAACTGTCTTCTCCGACCCTTCCCACCTCTGCTGTTGCCGCCATGGTCCTCCTCTGGAACTCTACGCTGCAGGCTGCAATCGCCATCTGCCTCCTCCCGAATATACGGGTTAATTTCAGAGTCCCTATATTGGTTTCCAGGACAGCGATCTAAAGAAAGGGACAATTCCATATATACAAGACACCTGGCAATGGCAACGGCAACCCTATGGTAATGGCACTTCTAACACTGGTGCTCTCTTTGAATGCAAGTAGAAGAAGCCTCTGTGTCCCTGTAATATAGAGGAAGGAGGTTTTCAATCTTTCAAACGCCGAGGCCCAAATCCACAACATGGAGCTTTAGCAAGCCTTTACTCCCATTACTAATTGTCACGGTGGTGGGCGACGATGACACGGCTGGTAGATGAATTTGCTAAAAGCGGAGTGAGTAGAACAAAATAAGAAGGTAAACACACAATCCCAGCAAGTTTAGAACCCCAAAACCCACTATATATATATAGATATGTTGTATACATTTGGCCACGCTCAGTAGCACTCCTTTTGACACACCAATATGTGTATACAACAAAAGACAGAAAAGTCCAATGCTACATCCAATGTGACAAAAATACATAGTGAAATACTTCCATATTCTCTTGAGTAAGGGTAATTTAGTTAAACCCTTTGGCCAAAGTGTTATAAGCCTACAAGCCCCGTCAAGGCATGACCAGTAAGCAGGTCCTAACACTTAGGCTACAGCCCCCGTGAGCGTGTGCGCATGCGCGGCAGAGGGTGCACACGTAAAAGCTGCGATCAGTGGACTCACCTACTCTGCGATGGAACGCGAGACAAGGGGGCACAGTCATGATGTCACAGCCTCTTCTGTGCGCTCATTGGTTACAGGAAACCACATGACACCATTGCCGCATGAAAAAACAAAATCCTTCTTTTAAAAAAAATGTGGTCGCGCATCGCGCTTTCCGTAGGCGCGTGCAGGTACCTACTGGTCCCGGCCCCATAGAAGGCTCGTTCTTGTTCGTGATGCACACGCCGTAGTGCGCGTAGCCGCGAACAGTGGGGAGGCCTGTGAAAATTCTCATTTACCTCAGCTGGAGGGAGAATGACCACAGTGCGTCTGTCCTACACAGGAACATGAAAAAACCTGCTACCGGTACTTAAAAAATGGGGTGGGTTGAGCTTAAACCTTGGGAGGAGGGCCAATAACTTCCAAACAAATATATATATATATATATATATATAACAAAATGTTCAGGGCACTCTATGTGGGCAAGGTAGGATTGACTTATCTTTGTAGATCGATCGATAGATTCAAAAAAGAAAAATCCGCAGCACTCACCAGAATTAATCAATAATATATCAGGTTTCATTCATCTGCAAGCATCAGGGGGCAAGCACAAGAAAAATGGAGCAACGTTTCGGAATCCCGGGCCTTTCTCAGGCCTGTAGAGTGGGGGGGGGGGGGGGGCTTGAGAAAGGACCAGGAGGTCCGAGACATTGCTCCATTTTTCTTGTGTTGGCCCCCTGATGCTTGCAGATGAATGAAACCTGATATATTATTAATTCTGGTGAGTGCTGCGGATTTTCTCTTTTGAATATATATATATTAGTGTCAAAAGGAGTGCTACTGAGAAGGTAACCAGAAATTTTAAAAAAAATGATGGGGGAGGCTAACACTTGAAAAATCTCAAGTGTAGGTCCCTATGAAGCCATCTTGCCTGTGCTAAGAGAAGAATTTTCTTCTGCATAGGAAGATGGTCTCACACCTAATTGAAACCATTAAGAATTATTACTGCACTATACCAATTTTTATTTCATTTCGCAGCCAGTGGTTAAAGAAAAGAGGAGATTTTGTTGGTCTGCACAGATCAATTATAGAAAAAAAATAATATATATAATCAAAAAATAAATAGATGATACCGTTCTGTGGCTAACGAAATGCTTTTATTTGTGCGAGCTTTCGAGATACACTGATCTCTTCTTCTGGCGATGTTACAATGAATGAAGCAAGCAAAGGGAATACTTAAAAACAGTGTCTCTTGGAATGTTATCTGTGCTTGTCCCCCCCCCCCCCCCCTGTGGATGAGATTTATGGCTAGAGGTATTAAATGGTTCCTGAAAGAAAGTGATGTAAGAGAGTGTGTATCTGTGTGAATATAAATTAATGGAGAGCCCACAGTATATACCGTGCTTTACAAAAGGGGTGTGTGGAGTGGGAGTTAATAAAAATGGTGTGGGTAGGTGTGGAAATGTGGGAGATGAGGGGGAAGGACAAGCACAGATAACATCCCAAGAGACACTGTTTTTAAGTATTCCCTTTGCTTGCTTCATTCATTGTAACATCGCCAGAAGAAGAGATCAGTGGGGGGGGGGGGTGTATTTTTTTTTTTGGTACAATAACCTGGATAAATATGTAAAAAAAAAAAAAACCTGTATAGGTCTGTGTACTTTGCATGTGTCCGTTATGTCCTTGTATACTGTGCAGTTAGGGCCTGTGATGGCCCTTATCACTCATTGGGACACAAACACTTCCCCTCAGCTCTCGGCTGTCACACCCTAGAAGGCCTCACATACTCTGCCTCTGTAACCGCCTGTCCCTTAGCAACAGAGCCAGCTCCTCAACCAATCAGCAGGCGGCTCGGGTTCCCGTCCAACAGCAGGCCAGGACCACACCGAGGCCAGGATGCCACAGCCGCCATTTTGACTCCGCAGAGACAATAGAGAGGAAGCAGCCGAGAAGCCGGAAGGAAATTTTATGTGAGGTAAAATATTATATATTCATTCTTATTAATGTCTTCTTTTCTCCTCTAGAAGAGGATCGTCGGGTTAAATGATTATGTTCTATTTCTTTATTCCTCCCCTTCAGTTAGGTATAGCATTAAATATACGCAGCCAGACCGCCGAGAGAACAGATATGTAATTATTATTATTAGTAGTCGTATGAGATGAAAAGGAAAGACACGTATTTAAGCATCATGGTTCCACTTCATTTATATTCAGGATGCCTGAGGTGTGACATTAACTATTTAATGTGGAAATAGTGTGTGTGTATATATACATGTATGTATATATAATGTGTGTGTGTGTGTGTGTGTGTGTGTGTCAGTCATAGTTAAACATGTTCCTGCCGAGTGATGGCGTGCGTGCCTCCTATAATTCAGGGTAATCGTTGTATGTTATCCTTTTTAGTGGCAGAATACCGGTATTTATTCCCTGTAGTGATGTAGAACCTGGCCTGTTTATCACCTGCTGAGCCATGGGAGGCAGGTCCTAATTAGTCATTTAGTAATGAAACAGCTTGCTAACTTGCCTAGCTAACCCCTTACATGCCAGACAAGTCTGCTCCTTTACTTTCTCGTTTAATAAGAAAGCCCGTCTCTCTTACCCTATCCATTAATCATAATAATAATAGCCTACCCCATTAATTAAGACCTGTCTCATTTATTACCTTATTCATTGATAAAACCTGTCCCATTTATATTAATCAGTAAGAAAGCCTGTCCCATTTACCTTATTCAATAATAATAATAAAAAGTTTGCCACATTTACTTTAAGGCTTGTCTCATTTATTACCTTATTAATTGACGAGCCTGTCCCATTTGTCTTAATAATTTGTAAGAAAGCCGGTCCCATTTACCTTAATTGAGCAGGCCTGTCCCACCTACCTTGTTAATGCATAAGAAAGCCTGCCCTGTTTGCCTGTCTCTAGTGCCAGGGCCCCTCCACAAGGTGTTGACACTTACAAAAGTTGTTAATGTGAGCGGTTCAGCTTCCTGATCTATTTATTGACCACTCTGAAGGTTTAAATAAACATCCTCTTCAAATCAGCCAGCTTTTGCCTTGTGACTTAATTTTATCTCTTTCAGGCTTTCACTCCTGTGCTATCAGTGACCACTTGGCTTTACATTAACCTTCTTCACTGACTGCAAACAGAATTGAGTTCGCAAAGGACAAAAAGCGTGTTATTTATTACATATTTTGACCTGTTTGCTTTATTTTGACTTCATTGTGATGGGTAATGTCATGCAGATCAATTATTGCTTTGTTTTGTATTCAAGCCTTTGCTGTCCAGACACTCAAAGCTCTGTTTTCATCCCCATTATGTAAATATTGTTGTGCTGTGTTTGACATGGCTCCTCTCATAGCAATGCCTGTGAGTGATTGACAAGGTTAATGATCTTGTGCAACATTCTCATTGTGCCATTCTCAGCAACTGTATGAGATTTGTATGGTACAGTGATTTAAAGAGGATTGTTTTTATCTTATTTAATACCATCATTCACCAGATTCTACCTTTTTAACTGACCTTTTATATGAATATTGTTCAAATGTATCCTTAATGTCATGCTGACACAATCTTGTAATGTATTTTATTTTTGTGTCTATCTTGGGAAACCATGTCATTATATAAGTTAAAAAAATTCTAAGCAATTAAGTATGACAGCTTATGCTCTTAGATCAGGAGTGACCAACTCCAGTCCTCAAGGGCCACCAACAGGTCAGGTTTTCAGATGAGCCACCTGTGCTGAAGAAGTGATATCCCTAATACCTGGCCTGTTGGTGACCCTTGAGGACTGGAGTTGCCCACCCCGGTCTTAGATTAAGACTTGTATAAAATGGGGGTTATGATGTCAAAGTGGTTTGATGTCTTATTTTTAAAAATTTTTAACCGGAGGACTTAACCACCGTTTATTTATTTCAAACTTTTTCTGACACGCTACTCAATAAGAAAACCCAGTACCAGAGTGCATGTAGGAACTTAGGGAGGACACCCATCCTAGACCTACAACTGGACCTACCGAAAACATATAGGGGAACAGCGAGGAAGACCAACAAAGGGCGGAAAGCACGAATGGGAGCGGGAAAGTTGGCTACCAGGGTTTTAGTGTATGTTTTGCAAAGCATCCTGGTTATTTTTTTTTTTTTAAGCTGAGCGGAGCTTATTTCACAGTCCTGGGGCAGTCGTTTGAAAAATCTCTCACTCCAGTTTTATTGACCTTAAACAGAGACTCAATCAATTGAGAGGTGATGGCAGATCTAAGGGATTAAGGGTGTACCGATCAGACTGTTCTATAGGTGGGGGGCGAGACTATGGATAGCCTTTTAGGCAAGGGTCAAGATCTTAAAATGAACCCTTTGCTTCACCAGGAGCCAGTGCAGATCTTGTAATACTGGCGAGATGTGATCTTGCCTTGCCTGCATTAAGATGGGCAGTGTCGTTTTGCACCAACTGCAGGGCTTTGGTATTATATTTTTGGAAACTCATCGGCAGAGAATTTGCAAAATCTAGTCAGTAGCACAGGCATTGTGGTTCTTAACCAAATCTATAGATTAGAGATCGAGAGAAACTCGTTAATTAGTCTCAGCCGACAGATTTGGAAGTAGCAGTTTTTCACAACTGTTTATGTCAATAATAGCTCCAAGGCTTCTCATCTTCTCTTTCCTTTGGATGGTGGAGTTATTGATTTTTTTTTTTAGATCGTTGAAGGCGTTACTCGCAGCATTTGTGCTTTTGGGCCTTTCAGGAGCAGCTCGTATTTAGAGGCATTGCCATCCAATTAGAGATGTTGCTAAAACAATCATTCAGAACGTTTACCATGATGGTCTCGTCGGAGATGTCTGATATCATCCGCGTATTGATGGAACTGAATTTGATTATGACGAATAATGTCCCTTGGGGCTTTAACATGTATATTAAATAGAACCGGAGAAATGACAGAACCCCGAGGGACGCCCCAAGTTAGCTGTATTGTGTTGGAAGATTACTCTTTGAGGTTGATTTTCTGACTACGTTCACTAAGAAAGGACTGGAACCTGTCCAACACCTCATCTCTCAACGCAACATCCGATTTAAGTGGTCAGCAAAAGAAATTGATCGACTGTCAAAAGCCGCGGTCAGGTCGAGAAAAATCAGAGCTGAGCACTCCCTTTATCTTCTGTGTTGAGCAGAAGTTAGTGGCCCTATCAGGATCGTCTCAGTGCTGTCATTTTTCTAAATCCAGATTCGTGGGAGTCCAACAGATTTAACTCTGGTTAGGTGGTTCACGGACTTTTTCAGGGCTAGTGTTTTAATTATTTTAGCTAAAAATTGAATATTAGAAATCTGTCAGTTCTCCGTGTTTAGTGGATCGAGGGAGGATTTCTCCAATAGAGGTGAGATAAATGCTTCCTTTAGTGAGGTGGGTAAAAGGCATGGACACAATGAGGTTTGCAATTTCAAGAATGGAAGGTGCCAGTTCTATCACCACTTCCTTAATTAGGCAGGACAAGGGTCCTCTGGACCGGTCTAGGGCATTCGGCCACTACCGAATCGCGCATTGCCGCTTGACATTTCACAGCGTGTGGCTGAAATGTCCCGCAAAATCGAAGTCTCCCACTAAATGTTTGGGCTTGTGGCGGTTCTGGTCGCAGCCAAATGTCCCATTCCGCCCCATGACCGCTAGATAGGTTGATCCTTTGATCGGGATAAAGAGCTCGTCCATTGTAATAGATTTGAAGATAGCCACCTAGTTTGTCGGTTAATTGGAAATATCAGACTTGTTTATTGACAAAAACAGAATGTTTGTGTATTGACAGTTGTGTGGCTGAAATTTGATAATGAATTGTTAAGGCTGCGCTTATAGTACTGGCGACAGAGACGCAGCGCCGTCACAAGTACATGCAGTCCATCGCGGGTGCCCATAGTGGACGAAACGGCGCTGCAGAGCGACAGACCTGTCGGGATCGCTGGAAGTCAAAGGATTTTGGCGATCGATGCGTGACGCGAGCAGTTCAGCCAATGAGGACGAACCGCTCATGGCGACGTCCCCGGTCGCCCTCTCGTCTCCTGCACCATAGTGCAGGAATCTCTATTGCGACGGCTGACGTTGTGATCCCGTCACCTGCACTATAAGTGTAGCCTAAGACTTTGAAGGAGAGAGCCTGTATGTAGTGGAATGTCTACAGGACTTGAGGTTTTGTTTAAACAGGCCGGCTCAAGCAAAGGGTCGACGACTTTGAATAGTTACCACAAATTGTTACTGGAATTTTTAATCTATGAGGCCAAATAATGTTTTTTGGCCTCTATAACTGCTTTTGAAATATTTTTTCTTCAAGTCTAAGATCCGCAAAGTTAGAGGAGAATTTATCTTTTAAACCATCGTTTTTCCGCCAAAACGCAAGGTAGATCTCTGGGTTCATAACAACAATATTTTGGGAGAAATATTGTATTTCCTCAATTATAAAGCGCCATTGATTGTAAGACACACCATTGATTTAATAACCATTTTCAGGGGGAAAGAAACACAACATTAAATGTACAGAATTGTATTATTTTTTACTTTCAATGCTTCATCATAGTGAAGTCTTTGTGATGACATTTTAAGTAAGAATTAGGGATGAGATCTATGCACATGCGCAGGCAATAACTTTAATGAAGGCACCTTCAGCCTGTCATAGGGCAACAGCAACCTCCGGCTCCTGCGGAGCGCTAGGGTTGGCAGCATCGCATTCTAGTAACGTCATTCCACACCGTAGGAGATTACGTGATCCTCAGTTGTACTCGCATTGGCGGTGATATTGATAGAGGAACAATACCAGTTGTCAATGACATCGATTGTAAGACGCATCCCGATTTCAGAAATGGTCAAATGTGGAAAAAAAGTGCGTCTTAGAATCAAGGAAATACGGTAATATCAAGAGCAGCTGTAGCTGTGATATTGAACACCAACGTGAGAGAGGAAGTATTTGGGACAGCGGGAGGAATGCAAGACTTTCTAAACTGTTATGCAAAGACACAGGGTCCATATCCTTTTTTTTTTAAATCCTGCCTAAAAACGTTGTGGGTGAAGGAGGTTTGCTTTGGAAGTAGTATGTGGCAAGTGCAGGACATTCAATTATGACATGATCCGACCAATCCCGACTATGAACTTCCTTCAGGGTACAGGATATGACTGCAGTAAATACTTGGTTCCAGAGTGTGACCGGCAAGGTGGGACGGACCAATGCATAGCGAATCAAGCTGTCAATTGTTTTCAGTGCCACATTTTACTACTTGTGAGCCCTTTTAAATAATTTAAGGGACCGGTCCCACGTAGCAAATCAAAAAATTGAATACCCCTGTTTTAATCTGGTTAAAAAAAAAAAGATTCAATCATTTAAGTGTTAATTGGCTACATCTACAAGCTACTGCTTGTTCTTGGCTCTTTTTTGTTCTAGGTTGGGGGTTCTGTGGGGGGAGATTCACTAAGTGCTTATGCAATGTATCACACCCCAATCGAGCGTTCATTTCCATTCAAATCAATGTTTTGTGATTCCCCCTCAGTATTTAGTGAATTTTATGATGTGTGTTTTAGACACAATTGTCCGTGCCTTCAGTTGTCATAGCATGACATTTGACTATATTCTTAAGTATTTTGAGCTGTCAATTTCTATAAAGCTCAGTGTTAATGGTTTGCACTATAGCAATGAAAAATGGTTTGTTTCTGTAAAATACATAAAGCAACAGACTGTTTTTTTTATTTTTGCCAACTAATTTAGGAAACAGACTTAATTAATTTGCAAATTCATTATCTTGTTTCCACGGGCATACATTGGCAAATTTGGTAAATCTACTATTTTTAATGATCGGTGCTTATAACGGCATACACATATTCCATTGTTTTTAAATTGTTATGCATTGTTGACACATCAGATCACATCTTTTAAAGGGTGTTATTGGAAATATGTTTTTTTTTTTAATTTCTAAAAAATGTAAAGTCGGTAATTTAAAATGGCAATTTTGAAGCATTATTTTTGTTGTGCATGTCAAGGTTAAGCCTGCCTCGTCTAATCAAGCTAAAGTTATTCAGCTATTCTAATTCCGATCATACCTTTGTTGGCTGCTAGTAATGTGACCACAGTCGGGTATCACTTTGTTTTGTCACAAGCAGTGGTGATGTAATGCAGCTTTCTAATAACTGCTATTTCTGATTCGTCGCACATCACTCCATGATGTAACATGAAACCACTTGCTGCATCGTCATTTACAAATAGACCTACACAATTTTAGGAAGCTCAACTCAAACCCACAGTATCATATATATGTATATACTGTATTCAATTGTCAATGGGAGTGCTACTGGGAAAGGGACCTCAAATACTGTATTCAACAGGAATGAAGGCCCAATTTATGTCCAATATGACAACTTATTTAATTTGTTTCTTTATGGTTTTTCTTGTCATAAGTATAGGTTATTTAGAACCATCACACAAAATATATCTGTCACAGAAAGAAGCGTGCTGGCAAGTACATCGGTTTTACACTTTTATATTGAGCAAAAAAGAGGTTAAACGACTCTCGTCAAAGGGCCTGCAGCACTTTCTTTTTATAAGTAAAAAAGAAGCCCTTTTTTGCCGTGTTCACGGTAATTAATGGAATGGATACCCAAAGCAAAATAAAAACAAATTGTCCCAGAAGTCTCCTAGAGAAAATGGCCTAGGGCTTGGAAATGGCATCATATTACACTATGGGTCGAATTTAAAATTTGCTGGGAAAGGCTGGAACAATGCAGCTGTTGGCTGCAAAACTGAATAAAAAATATGCTGCGGTTATAAAAACATTGCAGTCCCATAACAATCTTTTAAACGAGTATCTCATGTCAGCAGCTGAGATATCTTGAAATCATTCTTCAAAGATGATAAAATAAGCAGATCAACGAACAATGTTTTTCCTCAAAGTTGATACTACAGACCATATTGGTAACTTATAATGTTACTACATTTGCAAATCGATTTAATGAAAACCAACACAAGGATCCATTGTATCACTGTTGTAGAATCTGCTTATGATACCTGTTATAGACATAGAATAGATAATCGGATGGGAAGGTAAATTGATGCACATGCACAGAAAACGGACAAGTAACACACAGGTTAAACAGTTCTCAATCATAAGCTTTTTGGCCTGCAATCAAGTGGTGTAAGTTATTCTCTTCACATATAAGCAAAATAATTCTACAAAATAACTTTTTAACTTTACAGCAACCATTTTTATTATCTATATGTCCTGTCTCCCTCCCCCCCCCCATAGCAGTGTGCACCATATGGTTAACTCTATCTTTAGCTTGAGTTGGACAGGAATTTGAATTCTGAAGGTAGTACTGTAGTGTTATTTTTTCTAAAGGACTCACCAGAGTGCAACTAGTGTATTTAATCCAGGGGTTGTCAGCCCCTCTCCTCCAGCTCTGATGTATAAGCGCCATGGGTGGCTGCTGATCAGTGGCCCATGCGACCGTGCAGACCTCAGAGGTGTCTCAGAACAAAGCGGCATACGGCTAATGCGGGTACATTGCCTTCTCATGTCGTCCCATGTGGTTGCACAGCGTGCACCTCCCACACGGAGGCACAAGAACAGCTGTGAAGAGATGCCTTCAGGGCTCTGATTGGATACAAATGTGGAAAAGCGCTTTTATGCGCTCCGGAGTGCGCTGTTGTGGTTTGGCTTGGTATATGTGGATCGGGGGGAGGGCCAGTGTGAGGTCCGTCGGGGAAAATCACTTTTCTGGAGCGTATTGCACTGCGGCTAAGCTCCGACCAGGGACAAAAGAGAGATCTCGGTGGTAATGTGCGGCTCCGTTCAAGGGACTGGGTATGAGGCATTGGACGTATGGAAAAACTTCTTACCTCCTTGTTAAGCAGTCACATTTGACCCAAAGTCCCGTCGTCGTTAAGGATCCACGCCGCACGCCCACGATTCCAAAGGAACTTCCTCCTCCCCCGTCCGGGTGCCGCCAAAAGTAACAAGTAGTGTAGATTGTCACACGATATCCACAGTTTCAATTAAAAAAGAGATGGGGGTACCCAGGTAGTCGGGAACTAAAAAAGGCTTCATTAGAACATGAGTAAAAGATGTTCAATAAGGAACAGTTCTCCCACGCGTTTCACGCAAGTGTTGCGCTTTCTCAAGTTGGCTCCAACAACATTAACAATAGATCTCAAAGACGCCACCTTGCATATCTCAATAGCAAAGAAACATCAAAAGTTTCCCAGATTCTTGGTAAATCGGTAGCATTACCAGTATACATCTCTTTTATTTGGTTTAGCGACTTCGCCCAGAACATTCACAAAGGTGCTAGCGCCCTTGATAGCGAAATTAAGGAAGATGGGCATAGATATACCCGTACTTGAACGACATGCTGGTGAAATAAAGAAAAGATCAATTATTAGAAGACAGGTAGTAATTTCCTTTCTACAACACCATGGCTGGATTGTGACCAATAACAAGAGCCATGTAATATCAGCAGTCACCTAAAGTTCCTAGGAATATCATTTCATACGATAGAAAGGGAAGCCCATTTGCCTCACGCAAAGGCCCAAGTTATTGCGGCCCAAACAAGACAGCTCAGGACAGTGAGCTTCACTTTTGCAGCAGATTGTTTAAAACACCTGGGAAAATGTATATCAACACTGAATGTGGTGACGTGGTCAGGGCTTCATATGAGGCGTCTACAAGTCTTGCAGCAATGGAACAGAAATCCAAAAGATACACGTACATATATACAAAGACGAATTAAGATGGTTGGAGAATTCCTGAACTTTTTGTTTTAAAGGATATAGGGAATTAATGTACTTGGTGTAACGTATCACCACAGACGCCAGTGGTGCAGGTTGGGAAACGCAGATGAGATCAGATGGTGCAAGGTTGGTCAGCAAAAGACCAACAGTTAGTAGCAAATCTGTTAGAACTCAAGGCAGTTCAAAAAGCATTAGTAACGTTCTAAGGACACATAAGTGGAAATATACCAATGAGATTCGACAACAGGACTGTGGTAAAAAAAATATATATAGATAGATCTATCCCATCTATCCATCCATCCATCCGAGGAGGAGCAAAGAGTGGATGAGCCGAGAGGCTCATCAATCATATCTTGCAAGCAGTCAAACGATTAAGACCGCAAATCAGTAATTTCGTTATGGGACCTCTCTGGTTCTAGATGCCCTGACAGTTCCCAGGACATACTTGGAAACGAGAGGTAACTCTCAATATATTACTTCCTGGTAACACATTGTATAAATAAATAAGTACATACTTTTGAACCAGGAAACTATATATATATATATATATATATATTTTTTTTTTGTAACAATTGTCATGGAAAAAGGTTTTCTCATAGCCATAACGTCGGCAAAAAGAGTGGGAGAGCTGCAAGCTATATCTGGCAAAGAACCATTCCTTATCATTTATCACGATAAGGCAGTCACGAGGCCAGTTTACCATTTTCTGCCTATAGTGATCTCCATTTCACATTAACCAAGAAATTGTAATTCCCTCATTTTGCCCAAAATAAGAAAAAGGAAGTAGTATTACACAATCTAGATGTGGTGAGATGTTTGAAAACCTATCTCAGCCGGGTACAGAATATCAGAAAGTCTGATAGGCTGTTTTTCCTCCCAGAGGGACCAAGACCTGGGCAAGCAGTTTCCAAGGCAACAATATCCCGATGGATGGTTCCATGCATGCGTAAAGCCTATGAATAGAGAGGGGACGGATCGCCACAAAGTCTAAAAGCTCATTCAACACATCATGGGCCCATCATGGGCATTTAAGGCACAAGCATCACCTGCACAAATCTGCAAGGCACATGTATGGTTATCATTTAATACATTTATGATATTTTATAGACTAGACATTCAGGCCTCAGCTGACAAAAGCTTTAGGCGTAAAGCACTTCAGTCTGTAGTAACAAAATAAATATTGAAACTATTGTATGTATGTATTCATATAGCGCCATCTATGTACATAGCACTTCACAGCAGTAATACACGTTACATAATAATATAACACATAATTGGAATAAGCGCTTTAGACATAAAAGTACCATTAGGAAAAAGAGTCCCTGCTTGAAGAGCTTACAATCTAAATGGTAAGTAGGAAGAACATACAGAGACTAGGAGGTATTCTGGTAAGTGCGTCTGCAAGGGGCCATGTTCGATGTATGAGGTGTATAGAATCAGCCACAGTGCTACTCATATAGGCTTCGTTAAAGAGGTTTGTTTTAAGATGTAGTGTCAGAGGGCGCAAATAAGAAAGGTGTTCATGTGATATGAGACGTGGAGAAGGAAGGAAGGAATAATGAGGCTTGTAGCAAGAAATGTAGCTTCAAAAGAAGTGAGGTCAGAGCATAAATAAATAGTAGAGGAGGCATGGCAGTGATTGTTTAGTGTTGAGGTGAGGGAGGACTGGGCAGTGAAAATGAAGTTAGGATAAGATAAAGTGGAAGTTGTGAGAAATACAATATATGAGTGGAGGTGCTCTTAGAGTGAAGAGCGATGCATCTTCTTTAAGTATGTGATGGAAACTCCTTTTCAGCGCAGTTCAAATGCTGTATGCAGAGCCAATAGGTGTTCTGTTGTCCACATCTTGTTCCACTCCTGTTGAACTCCCTGTTAAACTCCAACACTGTGTGCCACTTAAAGAAGGGTCACTTTAAAGATGTCCTCTTTACATGTAGGCTGCTGGTATTCACGATTTCTGGTGCTATATAACTAAAAGAAAAAAAATATATATATATATATATATCATACTCGAATTGGCAATAAATATGTAGAAAGTGATCCTTTATTTTTAAACTGAAAAAAGTGCATCTTTGAGTTTGTAATATTTTCATTCATACTGGGCAAAGTAACAGGTGATAAGCTATCCATTTTAGGCACTAGGTAACTTAGTACTGCAGAGCTTGGTATAATTGCACATCTAGGTAGCACCTATTCCCTTAATGGTGAGCCTAGATTATCCTTAAAATAGCTATGCTACGCTTGTTTTTTCCTGTGCCTGGTATGAGATGGTATTCATAATTCCGACAATACAAGAATGGTAGTTAATGATAAACTGCGGTGTCATTGGTAAAATGGACTTCAGCACAAATTTGGTGGCTTTATATTTATTTAAAGAGACCTCCAGTCTAAGTAATTGAGTATTTCACATATTTGTTCTAGTCAAATTTTGACCACAAACTCTTCCTTCTATAAAAAATACAGTGCTGGATATTTGGGGGTTTATTCTAGTGCAGATAAAATGGCTAATTCACAGTATGTCCTTTAGTAAAACTCATCGTTCTATTTGCTTCTATATGGGCAAAATTGTGTATGGGTTAGATTTATTTTTTGGGACATTTGCATTTAATTTGTATTGCTTGCCCCAATGACACAGTTTTGTTGGGAAATCCTCCAGAATCTATTGGATAAATGTAAAAATCATATTTTTTTGATTGACTGCCAATGTGATTTCTTTATGCGGTATTATAATTCTACATTGATCATTTAAACTTTGGAATTACTGAGATCATCTTAACAAAATTAGTATACCACATTTGTTGTTCTATGACGCCACAATGAAAATGGTGACACCACTTGAAGGCTTTCACTTTATTGCAGTGCCAATATACTGTATGGTGTGGAAGGAATGTTTCTTGGTTAGAATTTCGATGTCACAATGAAACTGTGATGTCACTCTTAGCAAGATGATTACCTCTAAAATGGTTTATTGTTGTTATTTAATGCTGAAGTAATGTTTCAGAAATGATGCAGACAGTCATTTTTTGTTTTGGTATTTTAATTCAATGAAAATATTTAGAATTCTTGTATTGCTTTAGGTAAGTGTATTAGGTGTTTTTTTTAAGATTGTGTATGCTTGATTTTGCAGTATGTTTTATACAGGTCTGCAATTTTGATGTTCTAGTTTGAGATTGTAATTCTGGCAACAAAATGAGGTCTTGCACCGAATCTTATTTCTTTTGGTTTAGTATATTTTCATCCAATCCTTAGATTGTCATGAATAATGTAAGTTTGGTATTTTGTCGATCTTACAGTTCACCCAGAGCTGTACATATAAGTATGTTTTTGTTTAGAACAGTGGTTCCCATCTCCAGTCCTTAAGAACCTGTGCTGAAGCAGCGCTATCCGGAAAACCTGACTTGTTGGTGGCCCGTGAGGACTGAAGTTGGCCACCCCTGCTATGCACTGTCTGATCAGCACAAGACTAATAGTGAGATTTTGTCAAATCATTTTTGAGAATGTTCTATGGTAACAATATTTGGTAAAAATGGCAATTCATTGTTTTTCCAGTGTTTTTCATTGTTTTCTGTTAATACATTAGCTGGAACCCGCAGCAGAGTTCTCCATTGATGTTACAAAAACTAAACTTCACCGTTTTTATAGAATGAGACCATTGCTTTTGTTCTTTATAATCTTATTTGCAGTTACAAGGTTACACTTCCATTACAGCTCAAACTGATCTCAAGCAAAACACAGATGTGATCAAATTGGTTCATAACAAACCATCATTTTCATTACTTTGATCTTGTTTATATGCTGTATTAAAAAAATTCTTGTTCCCCCTTTAAGGGAAGCAATCGTGTTTATTTTCTGTTGCCAAGTGTTCTGTTTTTCTGGCGAGCTATCTTGGACACTGCAAGTCTTCTAAGCAACCTCTGTTTGATTTCTTGTGATGTTTTATACAGAAAATCCCTGCAGATTACAACTGGCAAGAGTAAACCAGGTTCTCTGTAGCTAAGGCTGCTTTTAGTCAGATAGCAGAACGTTTTAACCCCTCTGCTTTCCACAGCACCAGGGGGGCAGAATGCTCTAATAATACCCATTTTCAGTGAAGAGGTCAAGGACGGAAATCAGGGCAGAGCCCTGTTCTGATGCCTGGAAAGGAAATGTACAGAATCATTTTCACTGATTTATGGAAGAGAACAAATAGATCTGGTTTCCTAAGGTACTGTGTGTCTTTGCTCCTTGCTTAAATCAACAATAACCTCCAAAATACATCCAAATTAACTTCTTTTTTTTTTTTAACTGTCTAGTTCACCAAACACAACTTTTTTTTAAGTTGCAGAAATATTGCTATTTTTCCTTTTTGTTAGGTCATTGCTAAAGTGTATTGTTATGCTTCTTTCGAACAAATTCTCTTTCAGGAAAATAATGCAAAATAAATATTCTATGCTTTGCCAATAGGCCTTCGATACTGTTTCTTACAAGTTTTGCCATAGCATTACAGGGTACCTTAACGCGGGCACGCTAAAATAATAGGGGAGATATCAATACGAAAGGCCTGGAAAGAAAGAAAATTTGACAAGTCATTCTGAGGTTTTTAATTAACTCATCTGGGATTCATAAGGGTGTGGCTCTGTGTTTCGTTTCTGTGCGGTTGTTTTGTTAGCCGGTGCTTCCAATATGTACAGGATTATCAGTGTTATTGTAGTTTCAATTTCTGTACAAACCGTAGCCAAATATGTAGCTCTGAGTTGATTTAATTCCTGTAACATTAGTGCATATTGTGTACATCTTTTATTTTGTACTCCACAGTATAAGGAAAATATCATTGTTACAAATAAATACTTTTGAAGGATTACAGTACTGTATTATTATTATTTGATGGTTTTGCTCTCCAGTTATGTATTTGTGTGCATTTTGGGGGAAACGTAACGCTTGCCATTATAATAATAATAATAATAATAAAAAAAAGAATCCTAATTTGAGGATTTCACAAATGAATATTGGCAGATTCGGGTAAACAAAGGCGTGTTGGTAAAAAGTGCTAAACGGCGAAGAGCTCCACCTGCTGGTGAGATGTAAAACAATGTTTGTAAATGTGTTTAGATTAGGGGTGAGCAACTCCAGTCCCCAAGGGCCACCAACAGGTCAGGTGTTCAGGATATCCCTGCTTCAGCACAGGTGGCTCAATCAGTGGCTCAGTCGAAGACTAATTGGTATTGTTCTACATTATCCCTAATGCCTTTTATTACAGTATCTGAAGTATTATAGATCGCTTCTGGCCTTCTCTTCCCCCTTTTTCTCCGGTATGGTTTGTTCTCATGCTTTCTTATGCTTTTTAGCAAAGCAACATTTTTTATTATACTGTTAAGACAGTATTTTTACTAAATAGATTAACATGGTAACTCATTTACTTCCATTTTAGTATGTAATGCCAAACAGTGCAAGAAGGTAGGTTTGTTTTTGTAACATTTGGAATGGCAGTTGTGCTTGTGTTGTGTCGCATACGGTATTACATAACAAAGGCAATGATTCTAAATGTAATAAGTATTTTGTGAAGATATTGCAGGTGTCCCCCTTCCTGTATCATTTCAGAATGACAAGAACAGCAGTGTGTTGTATTTCCTCCAGTTTCTTTTGTCTCCCCAGCTTGGCCTCGGGGCTCCTCCCAGAGACATTTAGGATTGGCTAGTAATCTTATAGGAGGAGCTAATGAGATTGTTTTTCTTCTCTTGTGTGACCTCACTGTATTTGTCTTAGTGCTGGCAGCCAGAAAGCTCAGTTGAGGATTTGCTGGCTGAGGAGAGAGACTGTGGATTTTTTTACCGTTTACCAAACTATGAAGCGATTTTTGGATTTAATTAAAAACTGAACCGTCCATTTGCTTAAAAATAGTGGTTGTATTTGTTTTAACAGAAACCTTAAACAGGAATTAGCTGCTGTTCAGGACAGTGCTGAGAAGAAGCCTTTCTGCTGTTGTGCTGCTCTCCCCACGGACACACTGCTCTCTCTCATGTGCAGTAACGATGAGC
Source organism: Ascaphus truei (assembly GCF_040206685.1). NCBI lineage: Eukaryota > Metazoa > Chordata > Amphibia > Anura > Ascaphidae > Ascaphus > Ascaphus truei. The sequence goes on from NC_134499.1 coordinate 28,675,343, forward strand.
CCAGCATTTGGAGCCATGGAAGTGGAGCACTATGCAAAGGGAGTTCTGCTCGAGCCCTTTTTACACCAGGTTGGAGGGCACTCCTGTGTCCTTCGCTTTAATGACAAGACCATCTGTAAGCCTCTTATCCAAAGGGAGCATCAGTTCTATGAAACACTCCCTGCAGAAATCCGGAAGTTTACACCTCAGTATAAAGGTAAGATCTAATATCTGTGCGGGGCCGCCTTCATTTAAAAAATAAATAAACATGTAATTGTGTATGCTAATGCTAGTATCACCTGTTCTCCCTAAAACTCTTCTTTATAGAAGAGGTTTGGAAATGATTCTTTTTCATGTATTTCGATGTCAGGGACAGGCTGTGATGCGTGTGTTGGAGATGCTTGCCATTGGGTCTCTTGGCTGACTAACAGCATTAGAGTATAGACAAGCAGTGCTGGTGATAGGCCTTAAGTCTCCCATAGGCACCAGTAGGTAAGTGGAATTTGTTCAGACCAGTGCCTAAAAAGGCACGGTCATATGGACTTTTGTCTTTTCCTTTTTACTATCTCTCACCTCAAACTTTTTCTCTTGCTGCGGGTAAAGTTGGTTTACTTGCTGATTAAACACATTTTTTTAAAACATCTGTTATGCCTGGCATGAGCCTAATTGTGTAACTGCATAAGTTGAAAAGAACCAAGGATGAGCACAGTAATGAAAGTTAAACAAACTCTCAACGTGGTCGGTCTATTATTTTGCGGTTGGTTTCGGTTTAAAAAAAATGAAATTTGCATCTGTATAGACAGGTTGCATCAAATAGCTGAACTGAGTCATCTGTGGTGTTGCAATGGAAATTCCATTTCCCAGATGCATTGCGATAACTAGTCAATATCCTTTAGTTCTTGAGTAAATCGGTTCATGGAAAGGATATTTTTTCAGTTACTGTGCTTGCTCCAAGTTCACTCTGGGTAAATAACATTATGGCTGGAAGTCCCATGTTTCCATATGGCAAATGGTATGTTCTATGAAGACCAGGTAAATATTTTCATTATATCGTGTTTTTTTTTTTTTAATGTCCACGTAATACGTAATAATACAAAATAATTTCAAGTGTTTTGTTAAACTGTGACATACACAGGTATAAAATTAAACATGCATTGGAAGGTTTGGTTGTAAACCTTTTTTAGCTGTATAACTTATTATTTCTGCTTGTTTTTGATGTTTTATTTTAAATGTGGTGGAGGGTGGGAGGACTGATTTTGGCCCATGTGTACGGATGTTGCTCCTGGATAAAAAGTAAAGGATGTTTGCTAGCTGGCTTGTCCCCTTTATCCTCCTAGTCCTTCCTTTTTTCTGTGCTTGATAGCAGGGACTGTCTGAGCTTCTGCACTCCCTTCCCAGCTACTGTAAATCCCAGATCCATCTGCTCAGCTCAGAAGTTGCCACTCTCTCCTAGAGCTCTCCCAGCTGTCCTGAGTGATGTGAGCAGCAAGAACTCTGGTGCAGACTCTAGAGAAAAGGGAGAGTTAAAGGACTTTAAGGACATTATTATGACATTCAAGGATAACAGCTGAACCATTCAGATATTTCAAAGACTCAAAATAGTCATAATAATAAAAAATAAATAAAACAAAATCGGTACAGTGCACTCTGTTTTATGAGCAGAACAAATAAAGTTCTTTTAAGGTTCACCATGTTTCTTTGTACCAGAATTCAATTTGATTTGTATCTGTGTTTGATTTTACAACATTACTGCAAATAAAACAAACAATCCTTTCCCCTAAATACAATAAAAGAAATAAAACAGATTTAAACCTGGTGATTCTCAACGGAAGCCTTTCAAATAGTGTATGTTTTATTGTTTGGCGTCTTTTTATTTTTTATTTTATATTTTTCTTCTGTTTTGCTATGCTTGCAGAGTTCCTAATCAGATGCATAAAACCCCACACAATACTGTGATCATATTGAATGCCTTTTGCCTTTGCAACACTGCATAAATGAAACCCTTTTGGTGTTTCACTGCAAGATGTAAATAGGAAATGTTTTTTTTTTTTTTTACATCTTTTTCTTTTAAATACAATCAATAAAGATATTTATATATTTTAATAAATATTTTCAAGAATTGAAAACGTCTCCTGTTATTATTTGGTCAGTGTTGTGTTGTGTTAAAAGCTGGTACAAATTGTTGCCTAAGCATTTTGTCCTAATAATATGCTGTCTGTATACCGTATGTCAGGTGTTTCTATGTTTAGCTGTTTAGCTGTTTTGCTATTTGTTAGGTTGGCAGATGAGATTTGGCCTGTGGCAGGATAAATACTAAGGACTGGGTAAGAAAACAAACAGTTCTTGTTACATTGTTTGACATGCCCCCTCTGTTATCTAAATGCTCTTTCTCTCTGCCCCCCCCCCCCACCCACCAGGTGTTGTGTCCGTGAGCTTCGAAGAAGATGAAGATGGCAACCTGTGTTTAATAGCCTATCCCTTAAATGGGGACCAAGACAACTTAGAAAATTCAGAGTGCAGTGAACCCAAGAGTAAACTGCTGAGATGGTCTAATAAGAAAGCTCTTTTGTTAGAAAATGATAACATGACCAAGGAGAGGGTTCGACAGCACAGGAAAGAGGAAAAAATGAAAAGGTGAGCTTTTGTGCAAACCCTGCATGCAAAGTATTAACAATTGAATGCAACCTTTTACCATTTGCAGCAGAAGTCTATAGGAATCTTCAGCCCAATTACAAAACTTCCTAATTAATAATAATGAGAAAATGTTTGTTAAAGATTTGCATTAGAGATCCTATATACAGGCATACCCCGGTTTAAGGACACTCACTTTAAGTACACTCGCGAGTAAGTACATATCGCTCAATAGGCAAATGGCAGCTTGCGCATGCGCCTTTCAGCACGTCTTGAACAGCAATACCAGCTCCCTACCTGTTCCGAAGCTGTGCGCAAGCGGGGAGACTATAGAGCCTGTTACACATGTGTTATTTACATCAGTTATGCACCTATATGACGATTGCAGTACAGTACATGCATCGATAAGTGGGAAAAAGGTAGTGCTTCACTTTAAGTACATTTTCGCTTTACATACATGCTCCGGTCCCATTACGTATGTTAATGCGGGGTATGCCTGTATTACACATCTATTGAGAGACTGCCTGTGTTACAATATTCCTATTCTTGAGTTAGAAACGAAAAACACAAAGCAGGATGTAATCAATTGAACAGTAAACTCCTAATACCTCACAATTGGGAGCGTGTCCTGCAATTATATACTCAGCTGCATGTAAACCGTTTCAAAGAAATAGAACCAAGCAGCTATTTAAGGAGTTCCTCCATTTACACATTTAATTTTGGCTATTAGCAGATCATTTTTTGGGGTGAAAGATGCTTACATAAATGGATGGAATTCTACGTTCCATTATGATAAATTCTTCTACACCATTTGTCTAAGGGGTTACATGGATTACCAAAATATATAACCCAGCACTGGTATACCACAATGTATTAACTGCATTTCGTCAATGATAATTTTTTATTTTCCTTTTTTTCTAGTCACAAGCTGGACGATGAATTTGAATGGTTAAAGAAGTCCGAAGTCTTGTATTACAGCGTAGAGAAAAAAGGGAATGTTAGTTCACAATTTAAGCACAATCCTTGGAGTATGAAATGCCATCAGCAACAGTTACAGCGCATGAAGGAGAATGCCAAGCACAGGAACCAATACAGTATCCTTTTAACAAAATAAATGTGTGTGTATGTACTGTATATGACACACACACACACACGTACGTACGTACGTACGCATACGTGATAGCTACTCTTATAATGTCTTGTCTATGGCTAATTGTTAGGGGAATGTATCATTCTATACCAGGGTTGGCCAACTCCAAGCACAGGAACCAATACAGTATCCTTTTAACAAAAAAAGGGCCACCAATGGGTCAGGTTTACATGATATCCCTGCTTCAGCGCAGGTGGCTCAATCAGTGACAGCCACCTGTGCTGAAGCAGGGATATTCTGAAAACCTGACCTATTCGTGGCCCTTTAGGACTGGAGTTGTTGGGCCACTCCAGCTTTATACAGTTTCAACGAATGTCAAACATTTGGACTATATATAGTTTCTCTTGAGGCTTATGGCAATGAGGCACTTTGCTAGTGGCTTTTCAAGTTATCTAATGGTTCCTTCTGCTCTTGTACTTAGAAAAAGAAAAACCTGAGTCAAGCTATAGTGGTAATGTGAATGTAATGCTATGTAAGCTCCTAGTAAAAGCTAATGCAAATATCTGTACACGCTACAGCTAATTTCCTTCCCTGTTTGCCTCCATGCTGTCTGACTTTCACTGCAGTCTACAGTACGGATAACAATGTTTAGCTAAATGAAACTATTTGTAAATACAGGGCAAACTCTTGTCCTCCTGGTTTTAGATTATCCTAAAGAAACAAGCCTGGTTACTGAGCATTGTGAGCACTTCTGTCTGAGAAGTGGAAGAATCACAGTAAGAATGCTCAATATTTACCCAGTGTGTTAGTAACTCCCTTGAACAGTGCAGGGATTGTGGTGTTTTTTTTTTGTGGTTACATGGTTTCAAAGAGGAAATGGTGCCAGAAATGTGTTTTTCTCACATCACCCCTGTTACTAAAACAGTTGTCCTGAGAGATTTCAAAAAAGTTTAGTGTTAAGGGATTGATGCATCAGGTGACTTTATGGATTTTACATCAATGTCTAAAGTCTAACTGTTTTGTATACCGCAGTATAACAATGCAGTGATCCTATTGTTAATAGTAAATGTCCTCGGTTCTGTAATGAGGGACCCTGGTGAAGTAATCCTGATCATCATGTTATTTTTTAGTTTATTGCACAGTACTCTGCTCTTGTTCTACACGCAGCACACCATGCTTCTATTTAGCAAAGGGGACACCCCAGTAAATGTAATCTGCTCTTATATCTTAAGGAGACTAAGTGATTAGACATGTCCTAGGAACCAAAAGCTGATTAGGCGTAAACATTCAGTGTTATTTCAAGCTTTCATCTTGTTCTCTGAATAGAACGGGAACAAAGATCTGTGTGTCTCTTGTACCCTTCAGGCTGAACCCACTTAATTCCAGTTGAAACAAAAAATGCTTATGTTCACGTTACCCAAGCTTTCTATAGAAAAGTCTTGTAACATACAAAGCCGTTGTGTTAGCCAAGAACTATATAGGAAAGAACCCTCACGTCTGAAATCATATAGGTTGAAAAAGTTAATAGGGGTGGTATTGCCTTCCAGAAACTGTCGCAACCTGGGAGCATAATAGAATACATTGTTTGATTAGTTACCTTTTAGTTCCAACCTGTTAAGTAGAGAAGACTGCTACACAGAGCTTTTTGTATGTACACAAATGTATCATTGATTTAGGATTCTGCCCCACAAACACAATTGCATTTCTTTTGACCATAAAATATGTCCTGTTGTGAAAAGGTGTCCCTGGTTTAATTATGCCTATAACAGCCAGTTAAAAGCATATACCAAAGGCAAATCGAACTTTTAACATCCATTCAGTATTCTGTTTTATTAATTCAAATAAGAATATTCCTTAATGAATCAGAATTCATCCTTTTGGAAAACCTGACCTGCCGATATCCAGTACCGTGCGTCCTGGACTTAAAAATGGGAACCCGACAGCACGGAGACGACGCGTCAGAGGAGAAGAAAGCCAATCAGATCCGAAAGTGTCAACAGAGCACTTCTGCAATCATTGGGGTCCGAGTGTGTGGTATGCAGGTGAGCTTCTAGTGCTGTGCTAAACTAACCTTTTAACATGTCATATTAACTGCAGATGAAGTTAACCTTTTGTGTGCTGAATTTGTAGCATAGCTACACAGGAAAAAGGTATTATCGTTACATGGAGTATGATTGATTTGAAATTCAGCAGGGGATTTACAATAATCTTTTGCTCCACAGCAAAGCTTATGATTGCAAATGGGACATGAGAATAGTGTCTAAATTTGGGCTTAATTACTTAACTTGGTTGATGAGGTTAGAATGTGTCCTGTAAAGGGAGCATTTGAACTTTCACTGACAGTAATTTCTAGTGTTTACATGTCATTAAGAGCAAATTACTTTATGTAGCAACATGGAGGGATTGATTTTTAGCTCTGAACTGGGCGAGACTTTCAGAACTAATTACTGTTCATTGTCTGACATTGTGCAGGGAGGCCAGCTGTATAAAATATTGATTCTACAAAGCATAATTAACCATCTTTGCCACTGTCATGGGATTGATATCCATTTCTATCCATTTCTATCCATAAAACATCCAGTGATCTTGACAACATGTTCCTGTTTGGTTGGCAGAATGGTTCTTTAACATTGTAATACAAAGCTGGAACATGTAGCATTAAGGGGTTAACCCGTCCTACAATAAAAGTGGTTAAGATCTACAAGGCATTGATTTCTGCCATGTAAACAGGAAAGAGTTAAGGCCATTCTGACTTTCAACATTTCAATTGAGTGTGCTCTCCAGCTTCTGTAGCTTCTGTAACTTGAGCAAGTAACAGATCCTGTACATTGTCTTGTCATTTTCTCTTCACCAAAATGTTTTTTTTTTTTTAATAAGTTAATTCTGAAAGCATTCTACCACATTGAAGTGTGCATATATGCATCTAAGGTTCGATATCAATTGCTGGTAGCCACCTTGCATCTATGTTGTCATTTGTTACAAATTTCTCTGGGTTCTTTGACAACAGCACAAGAATGCCCTCCCCCCCTCAAAGTTTCCATGTAACATACAGCGTACACAGAACAGGTGCTTGGTGTCCCAGAAGGATTGATTTATACTGTTGAAAGCATTTGGGGGAGAAAACAAAAGGCCTGTGAGGTGTCTGCACTTCAGTTCCCTGCTGATAAACTGTTTGTTCCATTTACAGGTCTACCAGACAGGTACTGGGCAGCTAATGTTTATGAACAAATACCATGGAAGGAAGCTTTCAGTCCAGGGTTTTAAAGAAGCACTTTATCAATTCTTTCACAATGGGAAAACCCTGCGCAGGGAACTGTTTGAACCTGTAATAAAGAAACTGACAGAACTGAAACTCGTTTTAGAAAAACAGGAGTCGTACCGTTTTTATTCCAGTTCACTGCTTATTATTTACGATGGGAAAGAGGTACAGGAAGTTCCTGTGGACTCAGACCCTGAAGACATAGAGGACCTTTCAGAAGAATCGTCGGACGAATCTGCAGGAGCGTTTGCTTACAAGCCCTCTATTAACAAGCTCGCTGCTAGCACTGTTGATGTCCGAATGATAGACTTTGCACACACGACCTGCAAGTTCTATGGGGAAGATAGCATTGTGCATGAGGGCCAAGACACAGGCTACATATTTGGACTTCAAAATTTAATAGCTATTATTAAAGAAATAAGAGACGAAAGCAGCGAATAAAGGCGATGCAAACACCGTTTGTATGAAGCACTATATTGACTGTTTATATTCCAATTTGCTGACCACTTTGTGGTGGTAGGAATCTTTACAGGAACCGATGGGTTGTCCCATCTTAAAGACTTGTTCAAAAGAGGGCATTTACTTACAGCTGTGCTGGGAATAGCACTGATTTAATATTGTTATACTTATTTATTTTAAATATTTCTTGAACATTCCATATTTGATGATTCAAATACTTCTGTTACACCTGTGTGTATATGTTCCAATAAATTAAACATTTTTTCCCCCCTGTTTATTGGAAGTGATGCAGCTATCAGTCGTGGGAATGGGATTAAAGATTCCGCATTTTGTTGCCTGGAGATGCGGATATCCTTTAGTTACACGAATAAGGCTCAGATTCTGCCCAAACTACAATATATAGGCCAGACTCGAGCATAATATATACATAAAAAAGCTACATAAAGTATTATTGTAAATGATGCTATATTGGACAGCTCTGCATGTAGCATTGTAAATGTGTTGTTTAAGGCAGGGGTGCTCAATTTCAGTCCTCAAGCCTCCCAACAGGTCGGGCTTTCATGATATCCCTGCTTCAGCAAAGGTGGCTCAGTCTTCGTCAGAGCCCCCTGTGTGGAAGCTGGGATATCCTGAAAACCGTAACTGTTTTTTTTTTGGGGGGGTGGGGGGGGGGGGACGCAGGGACTGGAGTTGAGCACCCCCTGCTGGTGTAAGACACTGCGTATAAGAAATCACTATTGGGTCAAGCTCGTGGTTACAACAGCATTGGAATATTAAAAAAAAACATTCTGTGCGATTTTAAGCACATACATGTGCCTTTTATCAGAAAGAAAACATAAGATGCCAAATGTTAGCATTGGAATCTATTATAACAAGTAACGGTTGAAGTAGGGATGTTCATTGAAATGGGAACAGAAGTCACGATAACTGTCCCATGACGTTTGCACTTTTTGCTTCTGTAACGATACCATTAAACCAAATACTTATATTTTGTGAGATAATCCTGTAACGGGGAACAGTAAAATGAAACAAAACACCTTCTTTGTTGCAATATATAAGGGTATTGAATAGAAATATACATTAATAGAATACATGAGTAGAAAACAAAGAGCAACTATGTTTTACTTGTGGAAACGGATACATTTCAAAAATCTTATTTAGAGGAGGATTGGTTTAATTCTACTCATTTGTTTTATAATCTGATCTAATCAGTCTGTGGAATGGGTTAATTTAGGGCGTCCATGATCATGCCTGGCAGAAAGACTATATTTATATATTGTAAATCGGTCCTAGATATTTATATTCCATAGCTGGGCTTAAGATGGAGTATTAGTAGCAAGGGGCTTGAGAGAGTAATTTTTCACGATCTAATTTCACCGGGAAAATGCACTGGGATTTAAAAGGGTAAATGTTCAGTAGGTATTTCACTAGAAAATGCCATAGCTGTTAACCCTTTATTTCACAATGTGTTTGTGCGTTCTATCCTTGTGTTAGGTTAATGAGCGATGGATAAATTGTGTTTATACAGTAGTAAAATAAAAGATCTTCTATGACTTGTAGAGGGTGTGGTTTTGTTTATCGATATGTAATTTCATGGGCGTGTTTATCAAACATGTCCTATACACCGCGGCTGGCCCACTCCAGTCCCCAATGGCTACCAACTGGTCAGGTTTTCCGAATCAGTCTTTGACTGCACCACCTGTGCTGAAGCAGGGATATCCTGAAAACCTGACTTGTCCTATACCAAGAAAGAATATGAACAAAAAAACCCAACAAGATTTGGTAATGGTCAACTGTAGTATACATCTGTCTTACTGGACTGTTTAATATAAACGTGTTGTGCTTCTAAATCTAGAGTGGGCTAGTACATTTCAGACTGCAGTGCTACAAACTATTGTAGCCTGATTACACGTAAAAAAAAACAATTCTTATTACGTCTGTAAATGTACAAAACCGTTTGTAACCTACCCCTTTGTTGCTCAATTACCTTTTAATAAACAATACTTTAAATGACATATATTGGATTATATTTTACACATGTACTGGTCACATCCTTGAAGTAATTATATTGCTGCATTTTGTTAAAAACCATGTTAATTTTTAGTGGGTCAAACAGAAATGGAAGGTAGTTAGCCCACCTAGATGACCAATTCTCATACCCCTACCCATATCCTATGCAGCTGTGATTATTTACATACCTTCTTCCCTGCCATTGTTTGACCAGCCGCGTTCTGTAAAGGATGCTGACAATGAACCGCATCTGATGTAGCTATGGAGTTCCAAGCAAGGTTTCTAAGAATACAATCCCAATTGTGAAATATGTTCCAACTGAAAATAAGCTTCAGTAGTTATAAAATAGGACTTGTTTATAAACTTTTTGCAAACATCCTCCATTGATATAAGATTAGACAACTAGTGACGTGTTAAACCTCACATTTCTTATGCAAACTCAGGAGAGAATCTTGTAATTGTAGATCTTCCATCACAAAAGGGAAGGTATGAATTAGGGGGAGGGGGGAGATGTAACCAAATCAAAATGTTTCACCAAGTAAAAGCTTCGGGCGGGCCTCATGGATACATTAGTGTGATCACTCACTTGCCAAAACTATACTTTGTGGGTTAGGCTGAGTTCCCGCTGGCGCTGAGCGCGCTCATGTTTGGAGAGCGCTCCAAGCATGAGTGCCGGGTGTCCTGGCATTTACGTGCGGGGGGGGGAGGCATTGAGCGCGCTGAAAAGTTATTATTTTTTTCTTTACATAAGCGTAGAGAGCGTGGGACTTATATAGAGATATGTACAGTATGTAAGTAACCGTGGCAAGTGCCGCCCGCTCAGCGCTAGCGGGGACTCAGCCTTAGGCACGTTCTATAGTGCCGTGCGCGCGCGGATTTTCAGTTGGCTGACATTAGTCAGCCTTTCTATAGAAGGGCCGCGCGCGCACGGCAGGGAGAGGGGAGCCGACGGACAGCGGCGAAGATGAAGAAATTCATCTTTTCGCGCCGCTACCTGCGCGTGTGTGTGTGTGTGTGTGTGTGTGTGTGTGTCCGGGGACGATCTCACAGGAACCCCCCATTCAAAATTCACACGATCGGTAAACTAAAGCTTTTATTTTCCAGCAAATAATTCGTATTGTGTTTGTTTTTGCTGACTCCTATGCCAGTGAAGGTATGAGTAGACACTGCTTCATAGTTGGACTACTGGTATGTACCATTTTATGGGATTACAAAAAGTTGAGTGGACTTTATTGATCACCCTCCACTTCCAGGAATCCCACACTTTTAGCTTTATTACACTAGAGGTAGGTTCAATGAAACGGCAGGGAGAGGGGAGCCGACGGACAGCGGCGAAGATGAAGAAATTCATCTTTTCGCGCCGCTACCTGCGCGTGTGTGTGTGTGTGTGTGTGTGTGTGTGTCCGGGGACGATCTCACAGGAACCCCCCATTCAAAATTCACACGATCGGTAAACTAAAGCTTTTATTTTCCAGCAAATAATTCGTATTGTGTTTGTTTTTGCTGACTCCTATGCCAGTGAAGGTATGAGTAGACACTGCTTCATAGTTGGACTACTGGTATGTACCATTTTATGGGATTACAAAAAGTTGAGTGGACTTTATTGATCACCCTCCACTTCCAGGAATCCCACACTTTTAGCTTTATTACACTAGAGGTAGGTTCAATGAAACCCTTTAATAATAAAAGGTGCAATGTTACGGTATTTTTTAAAGGATTGCACCTTTAACATGTTGAAAGGAAAAGCAAATGATGGTGAAGCTGTACCGGAGTTGCTTGTGGTATGTTTGTAGCTGCGGGACGCTTGGTCTCCTACATTTTGAAGGAAGCGATGGGTGCGGCACGTGAGGACTTGAGAAAGGGGTCGTTGGCCGAGGCTTTGAAGCGGTGAGCTGAGCAGACACGAGCCAGGACGCCTCGTTCTTATCGTAATTGAATATAGCTCAATGGCTTCTCTTGGCTCTGCTCCCGGGACACACACTGCCAGTGCCGGTGTGAAACTTCATGGGAATATAAGGGCGGCACACAGCACAGTCACACATTCACACACTGGACACCGTGCTAAAAATATCTTGTTTTTAAATAGTAATGCCAGCGTCTGTGCACAGACCAAAGGAATGCAAAGCCAAGGGACTAGCATCATCTGCAACCGGAAATTAAAGGGCCTTTTACATTCCTCTGCTTTGGATGGTAAATGTTATGCATTCGTGTGCCCCCCATGTTCCCTGCAGACCTGTGCAAGGTGTGTGTGCAACGGTATTCAAACGCTTCCCTGCAAGGCCCCACTGGCAATGGTGGGGTTAAGCGGCTGCCCCTGGCGCCAAGTGAATTTTTTCTTGTGCCTTAGGCTAAGGCCCCACTCCCTCAGTCAGCGCGCCCGCACTGCAGACAGGCGGGGCGCGGACAGACACAGACCGCGATATGCGGTCTGTAGGGAGTGGGAGGGAGGGGAGTGGGATCTGATTGTGGTGCCGTCCACTCCTCCACACACATAGATACACACACATATATACATATACACACACACACACACACACACATACATACACACACACATATACACACACACACACACATACATACACACACACACTTTAACCCGCAGCTCCTTCCCTGCTCCCCGCCCAAGGCGCCTCCCATCTAGCTCCTTCCCTCCCCTCCTCCCCATTGGCTGACTCGCGTACCATGTGACACGTCGCCGCACGGGAACACAATTCTCTTGTATCCCCTGCTGGCTGACGCGTCACAGTACGTAGTCAGTTGGCAGTGAGGAGGGACTGGGACCGGATCGTGAGGCTAAACAGCAATAGTGAATTGCGCTCACGCGGCCGCCCGCGCCACCGGGCGCAGCGGGTCCCAGCCCTTAGAGTTGATCTGTTCAATGAACGTGCTATCTTCCTCTGTGGGATCTAGTAAAGAGGAAGATATTCGTGTTACTGCAGAACTCCCTCTTAGAGAATAGGAGAAGCTTGTCGTAATGAACCTCGACCTTTTGTCCTACGGGACATACTGCACTTTATATACATCCCGCGTGGGTATATACACGCTTTGTCTTTTACCTTTGTACTTTATTATTATATTGTATTGTATGTCTTTATTTATATAGCGCCATTAATGTACATGACAATCAATATATTTGTGTTTATGTACACAGAGATATACCTTGAGCGGTATTGATCTATTTTTATATTTATACATTTGCAGTTGCATACTGTTATACCTTTGTGTGTATTTAAATGTTCTTTATATTTCACTTTTCTGTCAAATTTTCAAAATACTTAAACTATTAGATGGTTGTTGTGGGTTTATTCTTAGCTCTCGTTATATTTTTCTTTTCGTTTTTATTATTTATATATAACACCCAAGTCTTATAGACTTTATAGTCTTATAGTAATAACACTTGGCTCATAATTAGTAGTTTTCTGTTTAAAATATATATATATTTAGCTCCAAGCCTCACTGATTTCATTGATTAGTGGTTAAAATATTTGGGATTGTGCACATCTGGATACATCAGATCCTGTGAAAGAGAGAGTGCTTTATAGATTCTTTTTGGTATTGTCACTGAGATCACCCTTTAAATACATACAAGTGGTGCTTGTTTTTATCATTGATATGAGAATTCCCACTGATTTTCCTATATTAACCTTTGCTTTGCCACCCGTTGCCGGCATCTGCAAGATACGTATACTGTATTAAGCAGTTCCCATATTCACAAAACGGCTAAGCACCTACACTGATAGTGATCAGTGCCGCTGTCCTGATGAATGTTGACCAGAATAAACCTTGGAAAACTGGAGCTGCCAAGCAGTTGTATATGGATTTATCGCATGCGGCTGTTACAGTACCCAGTTATTCCTATGTCGCTAGGTTGTAAATATTTAACTTGCGTATGCCATAACATGTGTATGATCTGTTAGTTAACATCACCACCTTTTAAACCTTTTTTTTTCCCCTTCTGAAATAGAGATCAGCGTGAGAGGGAATCCCCTAAGCCTTGTGAAAGCCTGTGAGTCCTGCAGCATTAGGACAGGCTGGCCTTTTTTTAAAAAATGGGACTTGAAAATCCTTCTTGCATTTGAGTTATAAGCGGCAGCGGAAAGGTCAGACAGAAAGTTCAGTGTGTGCAGGGGAGACGACCTTTTCCCAAAGCGAAAAGAAAACATGGGATTAGTATAGCTCCTTCAGAATGTCTGTCACCCCATGGAACAGCAACTCGGGGTGACCTCACCACAAAGTACTGACACACCTCCCCGTCAGAGCCAGGATCTATTCAATCTGATCCACTCTCAGTGCTGGAGAGATCAGCAACACATTCCCCGGCAAAGGAACGCAGTATTGAAAGTGGAGACGAGCACTTCTTAGGCCGAGTTCAGGGTGCTTACTGCATAAGCGCGCGCACGATCGGAACAAGGTCACGGTTTTCCATTAACCATGTCAGGTTGCAATTTCTTGTGACGGCAAAGTACAGCGTTGTCGCAGCTACGTTTGGCCGTTACAACCGAAACAGATTTTTTTTTGGGGGGGGGGGGCGGCAGTCGCGTCACGTGAGCTGGTTCAGCGAACCAGCTCCGTGACACGTTGGCCACGTCCCCCAAACGCCGCAACCCGACTCCTGCAGCCTGAACACAGATCGCCGGGCTGCAGGAGCGTGCGGCGGAAACGCGCATGGGAGCACGCAGACGCAGCATGCACCCTGAACCCGTCTTATATTCATACCCGCTACTTTTTAATTTTCACACCTACAGTACCACTACTTTTTTTTTTTTTTTATTTCTAATCTTAATTTCATTTTCTTTTTCAAGGAAAGGAGATTTATTTCATAATCCTGCGCACTTTCTATTGTTACATCATAAATATCCCTTTATGGACCAACCCAAGCCATTGGTTTTTTTTTTGTTTTCGTTTTTTCTTTAACAGAGGTTTGAAGGAGGGGGTCTCCGGAGCTGAACCCCCATTAATTTCAGCTCCGGAGACCCCCTGCTTCCAGAGATATTTACCTCGGAAGGGGGTGCCGGTGCTTTTTAAAGCTCCAGCGTCTCATGGGCCAATAGGAAGCCGCACCAATGATGTCACAGCTTCCTATTGGCCCGCAGGGAGCTTTGAAAGCGACCATTACGTGATCCCTGGTAGCCGAGTGGCTACCAGCACCCCCTTAGGCTACGCTTATAGTTCCGGCTACGTCAGGCTACGGTCGCTGGGAAAATCAAATCGCGACGACTACCAAGCTCTGAAGGAGCTGTACTAATCCCATGTTTTATTTTCGCTTTGGGAAGAGGCCGTCGTGTCATGCTTACTATAAGCGCACGCGGCGGCAGCAATGCATTTGTTTTAACGCGACGTCGCTGTCGCCGGCACTATAAGCGCAGCCTAAGGAGGCGTATATCTCAGGAAGCGGCATTCTCCTGCATCTCCCCTGCAACTCCAGTGAACATGGCTGTGCGTTGCCATGACAACGGGATGCTACGTGATGACCCAGCGTCACGTGACGCCCATTGCCAGGACAACGGGATGCCATGGCGCTACGCAGGGCCACGTTGCCATGGCAACTTGACACAGCATACCGTTAAGACGTCACCTAGCGTCCCGTTGTCATGGCTATGACGCCGTGCAGCCATGTTCATTGGAGTTGTAGGGGGGAGATGCAGGAGGATGTCAGGAGACGCCGCTGCAGATGAGAGAGAAATGTTTTTACATTTTTCTCCGGGTTGACCTTCAGTAGACGGTGGCAACCCTGGTCACACATTTATTTCAGCTTCATTAAAAACATTCTCTGAAAGTTTTACTTGGAAAACGCACAGTAAACAAACCCTTTAACATTGCGGTCTCCCTACCTGTGCCGACAAACTGGTTTGTTATGATCAATGTTGTGTTGCTTCCCCAAATGACAGTGAAGGGGTTCATCTTTTGATAGAGTGCTGAAAGGGAACAGATTCAGTTTTCATCAGAATAAACAAGCTCTGCTTCTTACACCTCTTTTACCTTCAGTGGAAATAACACGTCCCCGTATCCCTTTCATTTCCGATCCGTAACAACCCCTGTTTGCCAGTCTCTCAGCTTCAATCTCTGTGCAAAAGAATTGTACCTGATTTATCCCCCCCCCCCCCCAAAAAAAAAACTCCATTTGTTTTTTTCTTTCAATTGTTTAACTTGTTTTGATGATAATTTAGCCTGTTTTTGCCATTGTTTTGCAACCAGGAGACCTCAGTAAATAACCCTGAGCTGTGTGTTGTAGTGAATATCACTTCATGGACATGGATGACAAACTGTTAGAGATTAATTCCATGCATGGGACAGATCTGTCATAGTCATTGGTAACTCTCATAGGTCTAAAATCCACAGGCAGATAACAAGTCATGCCAGAAGAGGTGTGACAGACATCGCTATCGCCTAAATCACTCGAGATATCGCTGCAGTGAACCACAACCTGCTATAATTAGGGCATTCCAGTTGTACACCTGCTGATCTAAGGGTTTTTCTGATTTGAAGCATTATCAGTAGGAGTAAACAAAATAAACCCCTGAGGCTGATACCCTATCGAGAACAAACACAGGTGCACCCAGTGTTAAGATAGGACTCCATTTCTTCTCTGCCTAAATTACAAGAACATCAAGGCCCATATTTCTAAACGGTGCTACTCCATACGACACCTTACCACTGCCTTCAGTTGATGTCTTCCTGCTTAGTAAATCTGAGTCTCATGGCCACAGTGCCAGGGGGGGTATTATGAACTGTTGTTATGTGTTCTTGGCGAGTTGAATAGGAGGTTTCAAGATTTTTTTTAGGTGTTGAATAAGAAAACAAATGCTCAGAGGCAGTTATTTCTAGGTATGACAAGATTCCTGTTAACCCCCGCTGTGTTGTTCTTACTAGTTTTGAATGTCATGCCTTTGAGGTGAGTGCGGCATATCACGGGCCCCTTGTACATTTAGGCAAGTTGGTAAAACGGAGGGTGATATGGATCAATTTGCTTCATAATGCAGAGCAAAAGTTTTAATTTGTCAATTTGTGCCAGCGGAATATGTGTGACTGGGTCTGTGTATCAGCCTTTTTAGAGCACAGTTACGTCAAATGGAAGAAACAATTTCTTACATCTAGTGTAGGATATTAAACTTATACGTCTCCAGATATGGACGATTTTTTGTCACATCTCATTTCAATACGAGCACCATGTAACTCCTTCCCAACTCCTACTGACTCTCCCCAAGGTGCAAGATGGGGCAGAGATACAGAATTTGATACATCTCATTATAATCTGTGCACTATGTAACTCCTTCCCAACTCCTCCTACTGACTCTCCCCAAGGTGCAAGCTGGGGATATATATACACTTATACATACATACGTCCTACACAGATGGCTTCTCGGAAAATACTGGACATAATGGGGAAAGGTGCGACGTGCTCGAGACAAACACACACACACCATCTCTCGCTGATCCATGCTGTTTCGTTCTCTCCTTGGCCCCACCTGATTGGCTCCCTGGCTCCTGATTGGCTGCTGCTGGGTAATGCAACCAATCGGGATGGAGGAAGCTGCCCAGCCCCCTAGCCACAGCCCTGCTCTCTCCCCGTTCGGGGGAAATCCCACGGCGCCCCAAGTTAGCTAGGTCGCTATGTCCAGGGAGGTAATACTGGACACACACATCCAGGATTACCTCCAATTTTTTACAGGACAGTCCAGTTCAGTCCTGGACTCCTGGCAACCCTACGCTACAGCTGTATTCTCTCTCCCCTCCTGCCTCTGCAACCTCTTCCCTCCCTCCATTCCATAAACATCTCCACCATGGTGAGCCCCCCTATTCAGGCTCATACCCATACGTTCCTCAGGCCAAAGTTAAATCCCATGTCCACCAAGTCGCACCAATCACCCAATTTTACCAATCCACCCAGCTCCATTCCTCTACTTGCCGTAGGTCGCACATACAACGAAGGGTTAACTAAAGATTATTTCTTATGCAATGTGCAAGGTATTCAGTTTAATAGAGATTATTGCTAACTAGGTTGATGCTAACCTTTAACTCATGTAATGCTTAAACAAGATTATTGAAGCTTTTTTTTAAGTAAACAGTAACCTAACCCCTTTTCGCCTGTGGTTTTAACTGTGAGACAGAGGAGGAACTTAACTCACTGGCGGGTCCCCTCTCTTCTGTCCCCTGCTCCCCCCCCTTTACCCCCACCCTGACGGCCATACCTGTGCAGCAAGGAGGTGTAGGGCCATACCTAGCAACGGCGAGAGCCCACCCAGACGGTGATTGCAGAAGTTTGGTCCGACTTCCGGTGGGGCCTAACATCTGTTAGGACCGACTGGGTGGGTTCCCTCCACGCCTGCCGCTGGGTAAGATCCCGCTCCACAGCTAGGGAGAGAGAGCGGGACCCTGTATCAGAACGTTCCGATGTAAAGCGGGTAGTAGGGGCGGACGCGCCCTTAACCGTCCTGGCGCAGCTGACCTGGCTGCACCTACGGTAGTTCTGCCGTTGCTGTGAGATCCAGCAGGAGTTTGGTTACCATCAAATAGTTTGCCCATTCCCAACTGAAATCCATTAAATATTGTGACGGTTTAGGATAAGTTCTTCATGGCCATCTTGGATTGTCTTTCTCCGTAAGTTCCTTAAGATCCCTCCTGCACTGGGTGGACAAATACCAGCAGAAGCATGTAGCGATGGAAACGTGGGTGGCTGTGATGGAGGGAAGAAAGATATCATAGCGTTATTCTTAAATGTGACCCACAGAAAATGAACATAGGCATTGTATGGCGCTCTACAAACTGGTCCATTGCCCCATGAGCTGAGGTCCAATATGTCATGTAATGTCATGTAACATACGTGTTGCGTTGTTGGAAGGGGTTACATAAGCCGTGATGCATACTTATTGACTCCAACCCCCTGTATTTGCTAGGTTTCAGACCTCGCTGAAGATTGTAGACCCTATACCAGGGGTGGGCAACTCCAGTCCTCAAGGGCAACAAACAGGTCAGGATATCCCTGCTCCAGCACAGGTGGCTCAATCCGAGCCACGGATTGAGCCACCTATGCTGAAGTAGGGATAGCCTCAACCTGACCTGCTGGTGGCCCTTGAGGACTGGAGTTGCCCACCCCTGCCCTATACATTCGCCCGTGTTCTGCAAAACTCCACACCCACCCCTGCAATCCTAACCAGTATCATTTCGCTACAGGTACTGTGAGCTGACCATGAAGAAGCTGGACTCTCCGTGTCATGGGAAGAGAGCAGAAAACAGGGTCCACTTTTGAAACCGTAGAAATGCATTATGATCTCTTTTTTTGAGAGACTGCTTCTTTAAATGCCCCCGGGGCCAGACGGTTACGAATGAAAGGTCTTTTTCATGAAGCCTTGGAATGAGTTTTGTCACCGTTCAGCATCAGGATAGTTACATATTCACTTGTTTGTCTACTACCGGAGCCAGCACCTGATGCCAACACCTGATACGAACTGAATTAGGTTTGCAGTGCAAAATATGGTTAACGGTGCAATCCCACACAGCTGGACAAAAAAAATAAACTTTTGTAAACAATTCACCAATCTAATTGGCTTCCTTAAACTCATGTAGCCATGTTTAAAGCAAAGATTTATCTTTTGTTTCTTTGTATAACCTGATGAGACCCAAAAGGTCGAAATAGCTGTCTGTGAGTAGGTTTGCTGACTCTGCACTTCTTTAACCCGGCTGTGCTGAAAACCTGTGTTATACGGCAGGTATACGCTTATAGGGGGTCTATGTTAAAATGGATAAGAAACAAAAGGTGACAGTGTGTGCTCATTTGCATGTCATTACCCAGAATCCCCGTCTCTTGTGGAAGCATTTTATGCTAAGACTGGGGTGCGCAAACCTTTTGCCCTGTGCCCCCCTGCCTGCTCTCCCTCACTGCTCGGGCCCCCCTCCCCCCTCCCCCCTATTAACTTGTCTCAAGCGTCAAATGACACAGTGGGTCATGTGATGTCACGTGATCCCCGCGGCGTCATTTGACGCTACCAAAGCCATCTGAGTCAAGGTAAGGAAACTTACAGAGGCCTTGCGCGGTCCCCCGACATTTAATTTAAATGCTTTGGGGAAGATCGTGGGGCCTCTGTAAGCACCGCACCCACCCACCCCCACCAAAACAATCTCACCCCCCAGTTTGTGCACCCCTGTGCTAAGAGAGAATGGGGAAGGTGGGGGTTGCAGACGTGTCTGAGATGTGAATATGCTCACAAGGTATTTTTATTTGTTTCTCTGGAAATAAATGACATATTGCATTTCTTATGGGCCTCTAAAATGTGGGAGGTGTTTGTCAATCAAGTGTTTTATTTCTCCTGTCCTTCTCAGAGATACAAGAAAGATAAGGGACGGGGAGAGAGAGGGTTCTGACCCGTATTGAACACAGTGATTTGGGATTAAAGGGAGTAGCCAGAAGAAAACAGCTCCTCCCAGGTGTCCGCCCAGCAGTTTTACCAACTAACGTTACAAAAACACTAAAGAAACATATAGATGTCAGATTTTAGTACGAAAAAGCATCAATCGCCCAGACGTGTTCCCTTAAACCCGTGTTTTTCAAACAGGATTCCTAGAAAGCATTGGGTTCCCCTGGCATCCCTTAAGGGTTCCCTGTAGTTTTCAGGTCATTTTAAAATTGTACCAAATACAGAAGAATTTACAATGATCTCAGACGCGCTATTAGAGAGGGTTGGGGTTCCTTACAATGCATCTGATCTCAGAAGTGCTATTAGAGAGGGTTGGGGTTCCTTACAATGCATCTGATCTCAGAGGCGCTATTAGAGAGGGTTGGGGTTCCTTACAATGCATCTGATCTCAGAGGCGCTATTAGAGAGGGTTGGGGTTCCTTACAATGCATCTCATATCAGACGTGCTATTAGAGAGGGTTGGGGTTCCTTACAATGCATCTGATCTCAGAGGCGCTATTAGAGAGGGTTGGGGTTCCTTACAATGCATCTGATCTCAGACGCGCTATTAGAGAGAGTTGGGGTTCCTTACAATGCATCTGATATCAGACGTGCTATTAGAGAGCGTTGGAGTTCCTTACAATGCATCTGATCTCAGAGGCGCTATTAGAGAGGGTTGGGGTTCCTTACAATGCATCTGATCTCAGACGCGCTATTAGAGGGGGTTGGGGCTCCTTACAATGCATCTGATCTCAGACGCGCTATTAGAGAGGGTTGGGGTTCCTCAGAATTTCACATAGGTTTCCTTAACCAAAAAATGGTTGGAACCCACTGCCTTGAACATATCCCTGCCATTAGTACACTTTGGTGCTAGGAGAGGTGTCCAAACTCGCCGTCTAAATGTTTCATACTAGTACTATTCCAAAGTGTGGGAAAACAGTTTCAGGCGAGGAGAATCCTGCGTGTGCCGCCAACACAACATAGACAAACAAATTCTTCAAAGTGCAGGTCTCCTCTAGGACAGAGGCACAAAGTTGAGCTCTGCTCACACGTTCACGATGTCATTTCTCATTTATTGTAACAGCCAAGAACAGAGGAGGAGCAATGTTTCAGCTCCCATATGGACCTTACATCAAGTGGAGAACATTATGAACTTGTGAGTTGAGCTCTACTTTGTATTTCAGTCCTAGAGGAGACCTGCACTTTGGAGAATTTGTTTGTTCATACTAGTACCGGGCACCAAATCATAGAGTGTGAGCTCATCTGGGCAGGGACTGTGTGTGTAACAATCCTACGTGCCGCGTACCGCGCGCTGTCATAGTGACGCGCTTTGTGTCCCATTGGGAGAAAAGGGCTATATGAAATAAAGTTATTATTATTAAGTTATTATATATGTACGGATTCTGGTTTTAACTGAAAAAAACACCACTGACTGATCATTTTGCACTCCCAGCTAAAACCAAACATATATTCAAAAATCATCCACTAGTTTACTGCTTCCAATGAATATTAATTAGTTGTAAGTTGTGATACCAATTAGGTTCTTCGTTGATTAAATTATAAAGTACAGTAATTTTGGAAACCTCACAGGTCTCTTCTTCAAGGGTATAAATGTGCAAAGTGATTCATTGTATTGACAGCCGGGGAAAGTAGACGTGCAGTAGACGAGCAGAGGAGTGAATGGGTTAATCCTGGTCTCTCCGTGCTTACAGGGACACATAAGAGTGAGGTCACTGGAAATTCTGCGCGATATTCTCAGCCTCACATCAATGACTTTGCAGTCACACTTAACTCAGTCTTGTTTAAGAATTCATTTCTGGTCAGTGATGCCCAAGTAGGGTAAGAAAGCTTTGCGTCCGCAGGGCACCGCTTAGACAACGGGGGCAGCTCTTCATATTATTATCAATATCAAAGTCTCCAGATCGCCTTTGAAGTTGTTCCGTTTAACAAAATGATTCAGATGAGCTCTGAGTTTATTTCAAACAGTTCAGTGCACAAAACAGCTTGAGTGTTATTTGTTCAGCTTTTCCTCCTGAACACACAATATTTTTTATTTTTTTTAAAACAGTGGGTCACCTGTTGCAAAAGTCAGGTAGCAAACTGTTGCCCTGCCATGTTTGGCCCAGTAAACAGCCAGCTTGGCATTGGTAGTCGGGAAAAGGAAAGGAGACGTAGGAGGAAGAATATGAACAGAGCAGCAAGCGATGGATAAAACCTTCACCAGTTGGTACATTTGGTGTAGCCTGGAATAAGAAACAGGCAGACACAGACAGAACTGGAAGCCCCGGGAGATGAGACTGTGCCGGTGATGTGAGCTAGGAGAGGTGTGTGAGAGATACAGGCAGACACAGGCAGAACTGGAAGCCCCGGGAGATGAGACTGGCAGCGATGTGCGCTAGGAGAGGTGTGTGAGAGATACAGGCAGACACAGGCTGAACTGGAAGCCCCGGGAGACTGTGCCAGCGATGTGAGCTAGGAGAGGTGTGTGAGAGACACAGGCAGACACAGACAGAACTGGAAGCCCCGGGAGATGAGACTGGCAGCGATGTGAGCTAGGAGAGGTGTGTGAGAGACACAGGCAGACACAGGCAGAACTGGAAGCCCCGGGAGATGAGACTGTGCCAGCGATGTGAGCTAGGAGAGGTGTGTGAGAGACACAGGCAGACACAGGCAGAACTGGAAGCCCCGGGATATAAGACTGTGCCAGCGATGTGAGCTAGGAGAGGTGTGTGAGAGACACAGGTAGACACAGACAGAACTGGAAGCCCCGGGAGATGAGACTGGCAGCGATATAAGCTAGGAGAGGTGTGTGAGAGACACAGGCAGACACAGACAGAACTGGAAGCCCGGGAGATGAGACTGGCAGCGATGTGAGCTAGGAGAGGTGTGTGAGAGACACAGACAGACACAGACAGAACTGGAAGCCCCGGGAGATGAGACTGTGCCAGCAATGTGAGCTAGGAGAGGTGTATGAGAGACACAGGCAGAACTGGAGCCCCGGGAGATGAGACTGGCAGTGATGTGAGCTAGGAAAGGTGTGTGAGCGACACAGACAGACACAGACAGAACTGGAAGCCCCGGGAGGTGAGACTGGCAGCGATGTGAGCTAGGAGAGGTGTGTGAGAGACACAGGCAGACACAGACAGAACTGGGAGCCCCGGGAGGTGAGACTGTGCCAGCGATGTGAGCTAGGAGAGGTATGTGAGAGACACAAACAGACACAGGCAGAACTGGAAGCCCCGGGAGATGAGACTGTGCCAGCGATGTGAGCTAGGAGAGGTGTGTGAGAGACACAGACAGACACAGGCAGAACTGGAAGCCCCGGGAGATGAGACTGGCAGCGATGTGAGCTAGGAGAGGTGTGTGAGAGATACAGGCAGACACAGGCAGAACTGGAAGCCCCGGTAGACTGTGCCAGCGATGTGAGCTAGGAGAGGTGTGTGAGAGACAGGCAGACACAGGCAGAACTGGAAGCCCCGGGAGATGAGACTGGCAGCGATGTGAGCTAGGAGTGGTGTGTGAGAGACACAGGCAGAACTGGAAGCCCCGGGAGATGACATTAGCAGCGATGTGAGCTAGGAGAGGTGTGTGAGAGACACAGACAGACACAGGCAGAACTGGAAGCCCCGGGAGATGAGACTGTGCCAGTGATGTGAGCTAGGAGAGGTGTGTGAGACACAGGCAGACACAGGCAGAACTGGAAGCCCCGGGAGATGAGACTGTGCCGGCGATGTGAGCTAGGAGAGGTGTGCGAGAGACACAGACATACACAGGCAGAACTGGAAGCACCGGGAGATGAGACTGTGCCAGCGATGTGAGCTAGGAGAGGTGTGTGAGAGACAGGCAGACACAGGCAGAACTGGAAGCCCCGAGAGACGAGACTGTGCCAGCGATGTGAGCTAGGAGAGGTGTGTGAGAGACACAGACAGAACTGGAAGCCCTGGGAGATGAGACTGTGCCAGCGATGTGAGCTAGGAGAGGTGTGTGAGAGACACAGACATACACAGGCAGAACTGGAAGCCCCGGAAGATGGGACTGTGCCAGCGATGTGAGCTAGGAGAGGTGTGTGAGAGACAGGCAGACACAGGACGAACTGGAAGCCCCGGGAGATGAGACTGTGCCAGCGATGTGAGCTAGGAGAGGTGTGTGAGAGACACAGACAGAACTGGAAGCCCTGGGAGGTGAGACTGTGCCAGCGATGTGAACTAGGAGAGGTAGAAGATGAAACACACTTCCTGCTGCGTTGCACACAATACTCTGACGTGAGGAGCGCCCACCCGGAGAAACTCGCAGCTCTTATCCAGAACTTTAATAATATAGAAGAGAACCAAAAAATAGCGATCCTCCTGGGAGAAGATGAAACCCCAGCAGGACTGGCTGCACACTATATCAGCACCTGTCACAGACTGAGAGACACCCACTAACACCCAATGTGTAATTGTCACCCATGTACTGTGTAATCTTTATACCCTACCCCCTATTATTCATGTACTGTGTAATCATTGTACCCTCCCCCCTATTATTCATGTACTGTGTAATCATTTTACCCTCCCCCCTATTATTCATGTACTGTGTAATCATTTTACCCTCCCCCCTATTATTCATGTACTGTGTAATCATTGTACCCTCCCCCCTATTATTCATGTACTGTGTAATTATTGTACCCTACCCCGTTATTCATGTACTGTGTAATTATTGTACCCTACTCCCTACTATTCATGTACTGTGTAATCATTGTACCCTACCCCCTGTTATTCATGTACTGTGTAATTATTGTACCCTACCCCCTGTTATTCATGTACTCTGTAATCATTGTACCCTACCCCCTGTTATTCATGTACTGTGTAATCATTGTACCCTACCCCCTGTTATTCATGTACTGTGTAATTATTGTACCCTATCCCCTATTATTCATGTACTGTGTAATCATTGTACCCTACCCCCTGTTATTCATGTACTGTGTAATTATTGTACCCTATCCCCTATTATTCATGTACTGTGTAATTATTGTACCCTACCCCCTGTTATTCATGTACTGTGTAATTATTGTACCCTATCCCCTATTATTCATGTACTGTGTAATCATTGTACCCTACCCCCTGTTATTCATGTAGCCCTTTTTGTGACTGCATGCACTAAGGAACTACGGTGTTGCATATACCTGTGGCTTCAGGAGCTCTGAGCCTCCGCTAATTGGGAGCCTGGGGTCATACCCTTACTTATCACGGTGCAGCGCCTCCACTTGCCCAGGATCCCCATGATAGAGAATATACCCTAAGCAAGAACATAACAACCATATTGTGCAACAGCAACCTTTTATGTATTATGCATACTTAACGGAATAAATGCAGAATATATATATATCTTAACGCTACACACACACACACAGTGGCTCGGCCACACCTTATCAGGGTTAATGTTCTGTACACATGTGGCTCTGCCACTCTCCCTAGGAGTATGTCCTATAACCAGTAGTTGTATTGTACCATAGGGTTTCACACTGATGCCCAATTAGTTAGTGGGAGGCGGGATCAGCGCTTGTTGACCGGTGTAGGTGCACTTGTAGACAATGATACCTTCCGGTCACTGCGATGACCGCACACTCCACACAGGGTCCTCAGCGTTGTTCCAGCCTTTCGCCGACACTCCGTTATGCTGCGCCGTCTGTATCCAATCCAAGATGGCGACCGCAGCTCCGCAGCTCCAACCGCACTAAAGGGAAACGTCCCTAACAGCTATGGCCGTCCCTACAAAACGGCACTCTACGATGACAGGGGAATGCTCCTCGGGCCTGGGGAATGTCTCTCACCTAAGCGGGAAGGTCACTGACCCTCCGCTCACGCACACGAGGTTCCGCCAACCTCCTCCTTCACCTCCCTCTCGTGTCTGAGCCACCGCCCACACGCATCCTGTTCCTCTCTCCAGAGTCTCACACCCGATTGGTCCTCAGCCTCAGCTGACTCTCTCACAGTTCAGAGTTCAGAGTTCAGAGTCTCTACAGATTGGTTGCCCTTCGCGCGCTTCTCTCGCGCATGCGCAGCCTAACTTGTACACAGTGACCTTGCTGGCAAAAGGACAATATGGCGCTTCCTTTGCAAATGACAGCGCGAAACCTTTATATATATGCACATCCTTACATTCATGTACTGTGTAATTATTGTATCCTACCCCTTATTATTCATGTACTGTGTAATCATTGTACCCTACCCCCTGTTATTCATGTACTGTGTAATTATTATATCCTACCCCTTATTATTCATGTACTGTGTAATCATTGTACCCTACCCCCTGTTATTCATGTACTGTGTAATTATTGTATCCTACCCCTTATTATTCATGTACTGTGTAATCATTGTACCCTCCCCCCTACTATTCATGTACTGTGTAATCATTGTACCCTACCCCCTGTTATTCATGTACTGTGTAATCATTGTACCCTTCCCCCTATTAGTCATGTACTGTGTAATCATGGTACCCTGCCCCCTGTTGTTCATGTACTGTGTAATCATTGTACCCTACCCCCTGTTATTCATGCTTTGGGAATACTGAAATGTTCTTTCGTCATGCCAATAAATTTTGATTTGATTTGTCACAAAGATGAGTCTTCACCAAAAAAACGCCAATATTAAATATCTTTAGGGAGCCCCCTGCCGCCTTCACTTTTGAGAATATTACGGTTGGGAATCTTGGCTTAAATACACATTTTTGACTGACCAACAAATACCTTTTGCTCGATACATTTTGCAGTAATGTATTACAACATGGTGTAATTCGCGCTGCAGGAGTTAATCCCACCCATTGCTAAGACGAGCAAAGCCCTGGCAGGCTTTTAGTAGTGAAAGGGTTATTCCAGCAGACCATTAAAGGGAAGTGTTTGCAGCCCGTTGGGCAATTTGCCTCCATTCTCCTCGGCCCCCACATTGTCCCATCCCTAGCGCTCTCTGGTACATAAAGTCCTAGTTTTCAGATGAAGAATGCTTTTAGTCTAAAGAATGCCCCTAATGTCCCACTCAGGGGACACATCGCGAAGTATGACGACGATGCTGCATCTTCATCCAACACTGTTGACGTCGCCATGCAAAGGAGGAGGTGGGAACGGGACATCTCCTAAATTGCTTTCTATCCATTGTGTGATTGTCACTCTCTGGTTGTTCTTATCCATTGTGTGATTGTCACTCTCTGGTTGTTCTTATCCATTGTGTGATTGTCACTCTCTGGTTGTTCTTATCCATTGTGTGATTGTCACTCTGGTTGTTCTTTGCTTGAAAGAGACGATTGAACATACCATTTTCCTTAAATGAGCAATCCGCTCTGGTCAGTCTCAGGAAACAAATATGTGACCAACCAGTCCAACCACTGTCTCTGTATGTCCTGCAACACACTAGTTAGACTGTAAGCTCTTTGGGGTATTATTCTACCCTGTATTATGACTTTTCTATTGTCACTTTAAAGCACTGCGTGAACGGAAGAGGAATATAAATGATATACTGGTGTATATATAAAACGATATATATATATATATATATATATATATATAAAACTATATATTTATAAAACTATATATATATAAGACTATATATTAGATCAGGGGGGCGCAAACTTTTTTCCCTGCGCCCCCCTGACGGCTGTCCCCTCGCTCCCGCGCCCCCCCCAACCCCAACTTACCCGCGCTCCGGCGTAATGACGTCACGTTGCCATAGCAACGTGACGTCACATGACCTCGCAGCGTCATTTTGACGCCGCGTTGCCATGGCGACGCCGGGAGGAAGCCGCCGGAGCCACGGGTAAGTATGGTTTACAGAGGCCCTGCAGCTCCCCCGGCACTTAATTTAAGTGCCTTCGGGAAGCGCGCGGGGCCTCTGTAAACCCCGCGCCCCCCGTCGGCAGTCTCGCGCCCCCCCTGGGGGTCGCGCCCCACAGATTGCGCACCGCTGTATTAGATAATGGGGAAAGGCGGGGTTGCAGACCTGCCTAAGACATGCAGATGAGCATAGAGTTGTATTTGCATATTTGCTTTCCTGTGGAGGGTTTTTGTCACTTTTTTTATCAAAGGATACACAGGAAGAAGATTTACCAAGACAACGCTGGAATACTTTTACTTGGTGCTTTTTTCGGTCATTCTGCTTAACCAACACTACTTCTAGCCAAATTGTATTTCTTGAATCTCTGTGGATGCGACACTGTGTACCCAACAAACAGAATGCAGAAATATCAGCGGCTGTGTGACGTTACTCAGACGCATTCCTTTCATCCAGACAATCCCACTCTGATTGTCCTCTCTACCCACTCAAACGAAGCAGACCCAGATATGTCAATGCACTGCTTGTACTGTATATAATGTGTCAGGGCTGGGGTAAGTAACAGCGATAGGAATTAGCTAATACATGTAAAAACCACCAAGGACCCCCTGAGATCGGAGCAGATAGAATTACAATCGTCTGTGTCGCCTATTCAATCGCTCCTGTATAAATGGAGATTCAACCCAACGGGGGTTAAAAGATGCAGACCTGCTTAATATTGCCCTGGTTAACCTAAGCCAGCGGTAAGCTTTCAACCCAATGGAATGCCGACTCATACTTAGTGTATCTTAGGCCTATGGTCTATATCTCCGAGTCTTAGGGACACAAGAAGGGCTTACGTCTGGGGTCCTCCACTGCAGTCCTCAAGGCCCCTCAACAGGGGAAGACCGAGCCACTGATTGAGCCACCTGTGCTGAAGCAGGGATATCCTGGAAACCTGACCTGTTGGGGGGGGGGGGGTCTTGAGGACTTGGGTTGAGAACCCCTGGCCTGCGATCATCTGGAAACTCCCAAGTTAAAGGGATCACAGCGAGGCCGCTTCGCAGATTATAGAGTTGAAGTTATTACTTTTCTAGAAATTGTGACATTTGGCCAGTTTGTATTCTAGGACCCTAGCAATAGAAGGGTTGAAGTCAATGGGAATTTTTGGTGCGATAGTGCCCTGATCGGTACTATCATAGTTTAATGAATCACCCTCTTAGAGTCCAATTTGGCCCAAGCATGATGAGAGGTGATTATAAGGAGCAGGGATGGAGACCGGTGGCTTGGTTACTCAATGCATAAATATTAATAGCATGTAGCCGTTTTTACTTATTATGTAAGTTTTCTTTCAGCAAATCTCAAATCCCATCAAATACCAAAGGCCCTCGGCACTTTTATTTCTAGAGGCCTGTGTGCCCGATATTTTTACTCCATTTTTATGCTAATTTCATCGTTTGCTTGTTTCTTTCGATACTAGCGATATTTGGTACCGATTCTTTTGTTGCGATATTTAAAAGTATCGATACTTCGAAGACATTTTAAAATAAAATGTGCTGTTTTCTCTTATTTTGTGATTTTTTTTTGTTTAGGTATTTTTTCAAGTGAAATATTGTAGGCCCTAAAAGGTTCGTAGGCCCCAGGCCCTGTGCCTAGTCGGCCTAATGTATAAAGCGGCCCTGCACCAACCTGACTGTCCCCATTATCTCTTAGCATACAATGCTCCCACTGCTGCCAGGGAATATTACATGAAACATCACATGAAAATGGGAGTGGTCAAGGTTATAGTTAATATATATACTCGCGTTTTCTCGCGTGTATGTGTGTGTGTGTATGTATGTATATATATATTTTTATATATATATATATATATATATATATATATAAATATATATATATATATACACTAGCTGAGAGACCCGGCGTTGCCCGGGATGAAATTTTGGGGGGGCGTACGACAGGGTTGGGCTTCCCCCCCCCCCATGACAGCTAGGTGGGTGAGTGAGTTGACTGAGTGTGTGGGTGGGTGGGTGACACTTGACTGAGTGGGTGGGTGGGTTGGTGACTGAGTGGGTCGGTGACTGGGTGGGTGACTTTGGGTCGGTTTGACTTAGGGTCGGTGGGTGGGTGACTGGGTGGGTGACTTTGGGTCGGTTTGACTTTGGGTCGGTGGGTGGGTGACTTTGGGTCGGTGGGTGGGTGACATTGGGTCGGTTTGACTTTGGGTCGGTGGGTGTGTGACTTTGGGTCGGTGGGTGGGTGACTTTGGGTCGGTGGGTGGGTGACTTTGGGTCGGTGGGTGGGTGTATGACTTTGGGTCGGTGGGTGGGTGGGTGACTTTGGGTCGGTGGGTGGGTGGGTGACTTTGGGTCAGTTTGACTTTGGGTCGGTGGGTGGGTGACTTTGGGTCGGTGGGTGACTTTGGGTCGGTGGTTGGGTGGGTGAGTTGGGTCGGTGGGTGGGTGACTTGGGTCGGTGGGTGGATGACTTTGGGTCGGTGGGTGGGTGACTTTGGGTCGGTGGGTGGGTGACTTTGGGTCGGTGGGTGGGTGACTTTGGGTCGGTGGGTGGGTGACTTTGGGTCGGTGGGTGGGTGACTTTGGGTCGGTGGGTGGGTGGGTGACTTTGGGTCGGTGGGTGGGTCGGTGACTGGGTGACTTTTTCAGGGTCGGTGAGTGGGTAGGTGGGGTCAGTGACTGGGTGGGTGGTTTTGGGTGAGACTGGGTGGGTGGTTTAGGGTGAGACTGGGTGGGTGAGTGGGAGACTGAATGGGTGGGTGAGTGGGAGATTGAATGGGTGGGTGAGTGGGAGACTGACTGGGTGGGAGACTGACTAGGTGGGAGACTGACTGGGTGGGAGACTGACTGGGTGGGAGACTGACTGGGTGGGAGACTGACTGGGTGGGTGAGTGGGAGACTGACTGGGTGGGTGAGTGGGAGACTGACTGGGTGGGTGAGTGGGAGACTGACTGGGTGGGTGAGTGGGAGATTGACTGGGTGGGTGAGTGGGAGACTGACTGGGTGGGTGAGTGGGTGACTGACTGGGTGACTGACTGAATGGGTGGGTGACTGGGTGACTGACTGAGTGGGTGACTGACTGAGTGGGTGACTGACTGAGTGGGTGGGTGACTGAGTGGGTGGGTGACTGAGTGGGTGGGTGACTGAGTGGGTGGGTGACTGAGTGGGTGGGTGACTGAGTGGGTGGGTGACTGAGTGAGTGGGTGACTGAGTGAGTGGGTGGGTGACTGAGTGAGTGGGTGACTGAGTGGGTGGGTGGGTGACTGAGTGGGTGGGTGACTGAGTGGGTGACTGACTGAGTGGGTGACTGACTGAGTGGGTGACTGACTGAGTGGGTGGGTGACTGAGAGGGTGGGTGACTGAGTGGGTGGGTGACTGAGTGGGTGGGTGACTGAGTGGGTGGGTGACTGAGTGGGTGGGTGACTGAGTGAGTGGGTGACTGAGTGAGTGGGTGGGTGACTGAGTGAGTGGGTGACTGAGTGGGTGGGTGGGTGACTGAGTGGGTGGGTGACTGAGTGGGTGACTGAGTGGGTGGGTGGGTGACTGAGTGGGTGGGTGGGTGACTGAGTTGACTGGGTGGGTGGGTGACTGAGTGGGTGGGTGACTGAGTGGGTGGGTGACTGAGTGGGTGGGTGACTGAGTGGGTGGGTGGGTGACTGAGTGGGTGGGTGGGTGACTGAGTTGACTGAGTGGGTGGGTGACTGAGTGGGTGGGTGACTGAGTGGGTGGGTGGGTGACTGAGTGGGTGGGTGGGTGGGTGACTGAGTGGGTGGGTGACTGAGTGGGTGACTGGGTGGGTGAATGACTGAGTGGGTGGGTGGGTGGGTGGGTGGGTGACTGGGTGAAAGTGGGTGGGTGACTGGGTGACTAAGTGAGTGGGTGGGTGACTGAGTGACTAAGTGAGTTTTTGGGTGACTGAGTGGGTGGGTAACTGAGTGAGTGGGTGACTGGGTGGGTGTGTGGGTGACTGGGTGGGTGTGTGGGTGGGTGACTGGGTGACAGTGCGTGGGTGGGAGACGGTGGGTGACTTACCTTGACCCCGGGGGGCAAGAGTGGCAGGAGGCCCGGGCCGCGCTTCCCCTCCGTCTGGGAGCCGGCGCACGTGAGGGGGAGAGCAGGAGACCCGGGCCGTGCTTCCCCTCTCCGGAGCGGCGCACGTGAGGAGGAGAGCAGGAGAGCAGGAGGCCCGGGCCGCGCTTCCCCTCTCCGGGATCGGCGCACGTGAGGGGGAGAGCAGGAGGCCCGGGCCGCGCCGCGAGGGGGGAGGAGCCTGTAGTTTGCAGCTGAGCAGGAGGGCCGCGCTTCCTCCGCGGCGCACGGTGAGGGTGATGGTGCGGCTGGGGATGTTGCGGAGCGTGGGGATTTGGGTGAGGTGGGGAGGGGGGAGAGAGTGAGGGGGGGGAGGGGGGAGAGAGTGAGGGGGAGGGGGGAGAGAGTGAGGGGGAGGGGGGGAGAGAGTGAGGGGCACCGGGAGAGGAGGGGGGGGGGTGTGTGGAAGGTGAGCTGCGGTCCAACTGACGGGGGGGAGAGAGAGAGAGAGTGTGTGTGTGTGTGTGTGTGTCTGTGTCTGTGTGTGTGTGTGTGTGTGTGTGTCTGTGTCTGTGTGTGTGTGTGTGTGTGTGTGTGTGTGTCTGTGTGTGTGTCTGTGTGTGTGTCTGTGTGTGTGTCCCCGTCCGTCCCCTTTGGCCCGTCACTCCGCCTCAGGCCAATGAGAGGTGTGCGGGGGCGGGCGGCCCAAGGGACCAATGAGATTTCCCCTAGGGACACCGGACATCCAGGCAGGCAAACATACAGTGCTTTCAATGATATATAGTAAGATACATACACACACACATATACACGCGAGAAAAAGTTTGTAAACTTTCACATATTTCAAACCTAAAATGTTATTAGATCTTAATCTAAGTCCTAATCTAATATATATAAAACTGAAAAGTATTTGATTGTTAGTAGATGTGGGGATTCTCATTGGTCCCTTGGTCCGCCCGCCCCCACGGCCCGCCTCCCCCACGACTCTCATTGGCCAAGAGGTACGCTGACATCACGGACACACCTACTCCACTGTGACACACACACACACACACCCTGAGACTGTCACCTGAGACTATCACCCCTGCGGAGTAAGCACCCTGTCTGCCGCTACCCCCTCAAATTTTGCGCCTTCACGGCTGCTCCACACTCCACCTTCCGCACGTTCCTGTCAGCAATTTCACCCTCTCGCCGCTCTGCACACAAAATTTCCAACTTCCCCTCATCATCACACTCAATGTCCACCTTCCCACCCGATGAACACTCCCTGCCCGCCCGCTACGCGAGCAAAATCTCCGCATTACCCTGTCGCCGCTTCAATCACACTCTCAAAATGGCCCGCCCGCTCCGCAGTAAAATGACTCACTCTCCGCTACCCTCGCACCTATATATAATGTATGAATGTCTCCTGCTGCCCCCAGGACCACAGCATAAAGTGTCTGATAGCAGCATCTGTTATCACTACAGCAGCAGCAGCAGCAGCAGCAGCAGCAGCAGCAGCAGCAGCAGCAGCAGCAGCAGCAGCAGCAGCAGCAGCAGCAGCAGCAGCAGCAGCAGCAGCAGCACCTGTCTGATTTGTGTTCTTATCTGCTGATGCAAGACGTCTTGTTCTCACAGTGGATTAGAATTTGTTACATCACCTGTTCCCAGAGGTGTCCTAAAATGAGTAGCTGCACAGCGCCTCACTGTTCTTACTTCACTTCTAGACTGATGACACTCTTCTTTACATAACTATCATGTATGCATGTATATCTTTATTTATACAGCGCCATTCGGGTACATAGCGCTTTACAATACACGTGACATAATATTATAACACATAATGGGAATAAGCGCTTCAGGAAAAGGATTATTAACGTACTATATGTGTTGGACAAGATGTATGTAAGGACCACTTATTTCCTATGGGATGGCCAATATCTCATGTAATTACAATCTGATTGCGTCTGGTTTCATTTGCTCTCCACTGATTTTTATGATTTTTTTATACTTAAACTGTGCAGTTTATAATTGCCTGGTTCTTTTTGTGTTTACCCTTTCACCACCCCCCTTCTGGGAAGCGGTTCCATGTGTCCACGACTCCTTTTAGCGGTAAATACATTGTTAAGTACTCCTTAAGTATCTGTAGGAGGAGGAGTGTAAAAACTGTATTTATACAGCGCCAGCATGAATCTGGTGGGTTACAGAATTGGAATACAGAGAATTATAATATGGTCGTACGCTAGATCAGGGGGCTCAACTCCAGTCTTCAAGCCCCCCCCTAACAGGTCAGGTTTTCAGGATATCCCAGCGTCAGCACAGGTGGCTCAGTCGAAGCCTCTGATTGAGCCACTAGTGCTGAAGCAGGGACTGATTGAGCCACCTGTGCTGAAGCAAGGATATCCTGAAAACATGACCTATTGACGGGGGGGGGAGGGGGTAGCTTGAGAACTGGAGTTGAGCCCCCCTGAACATGAATGTAACACCGGACAAAGAAATGCTTTCCCTGAAGAGCTTACAATCTAAATCTGCCGCATACCTATAATCTCAGCATCCTGTATGGTTACTACAATGAAACAAAACATAGAGGGAAATAAAGTCGTCGTGCAAAGGCCTAGAACAGGGTGAACGGGAGAGACGTCCCTTCTGAGCCTCAATATGTTTACGGGAGTCAAGTGGTCGTGATGTGACCCTTTTATTTCCTCTCCGGACATTTAACACGTTCTGTAGGGATCAACTGTATCTGTCCCTGTAAATATATGTTGAAAGTGAAGCTATCGTGTATCCATCTGGGCAGGGGAAAGGCACACCTCACGGGATGGGTTTCCGCCTGCTCTGCTGACCAGGGAGAAAAGAATCAGATCAACAAGAAGCTCTGAAGCCTTTTGATGAGCAGCCCTATAGAGCACATGGAATGGAGTGGCAGTGACGTATGTTTATAAGAGTTCCTTGTGAACTAATGTGCTTCTAATAAGAACATAACTGGAACATTTCACTGGGAAATACAGTCTATCCAAAAGTAACATTTCCTTTCCCTATAACCCACTGAGCACCATTAAATAAGTCGTTTTGTGTGTCTCTACTGGCACACAATAGCCTGCACCGCCTGAGGGATGGGCAAAGATGTCCCATTGATTCTTGTTTCCATCATTCATTTGCAATGGCTACGTTCCAACAGAATCAGTTCTCCCCAGCAGTAAAGAAGTTTCATAGTCACAGGGATCCAGTTAGAGCGAGATGCGGCAGCAATGCATTCGAAATGCCAGTTAACATGTCCCACGGGAATCTGTAACAAGCAGAAGAAAGTAAATGCTTTATATAAGTTCCATCGCTCTGTTGATTCCAACCCGTTGGCGCCTGTGACTGTGCTTTGGTGCAATGATGCAGTGAGTTCATAGTTGTGTTATCGTCGGTTTTAACACTGTATGGTGACAGCTTGTGTTAGACGTGGGTGCACCCTTGGGTGCCTTTATCACAGGAGCAATGCCTCCTAATGGCAGTGATCTGACTAAGGAGTTGCATCTGGGCTATTGATGCCTTTTTTTAACACAATCAGGCAGCTATAAGTATTATTAAATAATTTTTTATTTAGTTTGTAACCAAAGTGTGTACTTTTCAGGAACAAATCCTCCCTAAGTCTGCTGGTCAGAAAGCGTATCGCACAGCAGATGCTAATGCCAATAATAGACTACGTGGGACATAGTATACGGCTCGGCACCCCAAACCCACCTTGGCAAACTTGATACCCTCTACAATTCAATATGCCGTTTTGTTCTCCAATGCAACTACAACACACATCACTGCGAAATGCTCAAAGAACTAGATTGGTCATCACTTGAGTCTAGGTACAAAGTTAATCTCTCCTGTTTTGCCTTCAAATACTTTCTGGGCAAGCTACCCGCCTACCTGAACAAGCTCCTAATCCCTACCACATGCAGCACTTATCATCTGAGTTCTGACTCCATAAGACTGTTCATGGTCCCTAAGTTCAGCGAAGTATCCGTCCGCTCCTCCTTCTCTTACCGTTCTCCCCAAAACTGGAACAGTCTACCGGAGACTCTCACATCCACCACCAGTTTAAGTTCTTTCCAAACTAAAGTTGTCCCACATTTTAATAATGTCTGTAACTGTTACATACGTCTATAATATATATGATCTCTAGCTGTGCATGCAATGTCTTGTATATAATGTATACCCTGTTCACTTATGTAACTGTATTTGTAACCATTAATTAGTTGTCTTAACTCTGTGCCCAGGACATACTTGCAAACGAGAGGTAACTCGCAATGTATTACTTCCTGGTAAAACATGTTATAAATAAAGTTAGCTGAGACTCGGAATGGGATTTGATGTCCTCTGCTTCTTTTTGTTTGATGTTGCTGTGTGTTCTGCAAGAGGTTGCACAGGCAAAGCCCCTCCATCTCACTGTTGTCTTTATTGGCTTTCTAATAAGGACAAGGTGGACTATGGGTTAAAGAAAACCATTGATTGACAGACAAGTCCCCATTCAGAGACCCCTAAAAGAAATGTTATTTAAAAATTATTTTCCAGAGAAACTAAATAAGACACATTGTTGCTCTTAGCACAGTTAGATTGGTTTAAGGAAGCAAATCTACTTGTTAAATAGTTCACAACAGGTTTTTTAGTTGCCCTTTAAATAAATGGAAAGACAGTCACATGGGTGGCTTTGCAGAGTCAAAAGTATGAAGCATGCATAGAAACAATGGGTGACATAGGAGGGATCAACTGGTCCTTACTTGCAGCTCACTTGCATATATCTATATATAATATATGGATCTGTGCCTCTGCATTTCAGAGCCTCTATGGACTGTGTAACACTCCCTCCTAGTGAATGTGCAGGAGGCACAGTGGTGTACCTGAGCCAGTGACTGCGTTACTACTCCCAAGTTTATGATACTCTACCCCCTGCGGTATTTCCGGAATGTCTTTCCCGGGCAGTAATTGTTCCCAGATGTTGGAAGACGATGAACCCTCCTCTACAAGAGGACTTCTGAGGTTCAACAACCGCATGTAGCCTGTGTTCCCGCTTCGTACACTGCAGCCAAAACCATTGCGAAAGCGTTCAGCAGAGTAAACAAACCTTACAGCCTAATAATTCCTTTAGGGAACATTTTGCAGAGCACTTCAAGTTTTAGGACAGCTTCCAGAAGAAGTAATGACGTCAAAATCATAAGGCAAATCGGAAGTTATCTTGGATAATTCCACCATTTGAGTCCCAAGTAAACTGGAGTGTTGAGCACTGGCTGGTTGTTTTCGGAAGGGATTCCACAGTAAATTGTTTCTTGTAGAGAAAAGGTATTGGAAACAAAACCTTTTTATAGTAGAGGGGGTCTCATGAAAGAATAGGGACAAAGCATTTACTCAGGTGTCGCACATTTTAATGTTGTCTGTAACTGTTACATACGCCCATAACATATATTAACTCTAAATTGCCATGTGATGTCTGTAACGTGAGAAGGAGCGGCTCAGTGAGGAAAGGCACTGAGGGGCTTATGCAGAGAAGAACGTTATTTAATGTGAAAACGGCAGGAAAATAGCCACAGAATTGGAGTAAGTTATGGGCGTATGCTGAAAGCTGCGTTACCTCTTTTTTCTGATGAGATTCAAAATTGCCAAGTTTTTCTGGCTACATTGAACTCGCTATAATATAGGGCAGAATGGCGAGTTGCAGTGCATCTATGCTACCTGCATACCACCCTATTTTAACATGGCGAATTTACCAATCTCGCCACGTGTTTGGCAATTTTTAAAGTAAAGAAACCTGCTGTGGCGAATTTTATGAATCTCTCCATGTTCTCTGCAGGACAAGCTTCTCTGGTGCGTATTTTCGCCAAAAGATGGCGCTATTTCCCTTCTCTATCCTCTCTGCATAAGCCCCTGAGTTTGAAACTGTGGAAGGGGGTTCAATTCCCGGCGTTGGCTCCTTGTGACCTTGGGCAAGTCACTTTATCTCCCTGTGCCTCAGGCACCAACATCATAGCTTGTAAACTCATCTGGGCAGGGACTGTGTCTGTAACACACACTTGGGAAAAAAGTGCAATATGGAATAAAGTTATTGTTATTAAACATAACTTTTAACCTCTGTTCATTTAATGTAGCTATGTGTTGTCAACATAACTGTGCCCAGGACATATTTGAACATGAGAGGCAACTCAATGCATTATTTCCTGGTAAAACATTATATAAAACTATAGGGGGGAGCCATAAAGGTCCTGCGATGGGTTGTCCGTATATAGTCCCCGTAGATTTTAACATTTGCATAACTTGGCTGTACTCCAATACATTTATCCGTTTTCTTTCACAAAAAAAAGAACAGAGTGGAACGGGATATTTTTAACCAAAGCAACAGCGAGCCGATGCCAATAACACAAGAATACGCTCTCAGTTTCCATAGCAACCGGAATAAATTCCACTGATTAGTACCAGAAATTCTAGGTTATTAAAGTCCTCAAAAAAAACTAAATAAAAAAACCACATCTGAGAAAACAGAACAAAAAGATTACCAAAAAAAAACTATTTACATTTCGATTCATAAAAGAGGTTATCAATGTTTTTTTCCCACAATAAAACGATACAGTGCCTAGTGGGGGGAGGGGTGCGTGTATGAGATTTCTTAGATACATTTTTGGGAATAAGAAATATTTAGCTCCTATGGGATGCTCAGTAAATTCCTGCATTCAACGCTCAGGAGAAATATGTTGGCGCTTTTGAAATAAATTAGAATAATAACAGAAGGACTTGTTGGGGCCTTCTCTGGCAGCAAAGATGTCAATCTGCACTCACTCGTAGTTACCATTTTCTGTTAGGGAGAAGTGGGCCAGAACTTTATGCAAAGAAATATGAATGGAGACCTAAATTACAATGAATAATTCAGCTTTAAATGAAGAAATATGGCAGAACAGAAAGCACGAATCCCTCTCTCTCCCTGTTAGCTTTCCAGCAGAACTCGTCATCGTTTCAGAATCAGAACCCTATAGAAAGGTGCCAGAGCCCGGAACCCGTTTCCCCTTAATTCCCCCACAAAATTAACCCTGCTCTTATTAGAGAATAAAAACATAACATACATACATAGGGTGACCAGACGTCCCGGTTTTTCGTCATTTGTCCCGGATCGCGAATTTTCTGGCCACTATCCTGGGTTTTATTGGCGCTTGTGCGCATGCGCGTTCGGCAAGTGCCCACCGCGCATTTTTTTCCCCAGGACAAATATGGTCACCCTAAACATAAAGCCAATGTTTTAATCCATGATTTTCAATTTCATAACCCCATTTTAATTAACAAACCTCATTAACCTGCTCACAGTGATCCTCGCCTTCCTGTTTTTCCCACCGGAGAAATATCTGCATGTGTCATTTCGGGTTTAATGGGAGTGTATAAAATGGCTGCCGTTTCCCGATCTAGGAATTCATGGAGGGCCGGGATTGAGTTGTCACAGAGGCCTGCGAGACTGCAACTGAAAATGCAGAATAAAGGAATATAAAAAAAAAAATTGTAGTTCTGGATATACAATATTTACCAGTTTTAAAGGCCAGATCCACAAAACTCTGTTAAATGACAATGTGATGGTAACTGAGTTATCTTGTATTGTGTCTTTATTTATATAGCGCCATTAATGTACATAGCGCTTCACAGTAGTAATACACGTGGTAATCAAATAAATAACAGATAATATAAATAACAGATCATGGGAATAAGTGCTTTAGACATAAAAGTAACATTAAGGAAGAGGAGTCCCTGCCCCGAGGATCTTCAACGTGTATCTTCAGAGGCTAATAACGTTAAGACATGCTTCCTACCGTAAACATGAATTAGGTAGAAATATCCGTGTTAGTTCAGTTGCGATAGTGCAGAGTAAATGAGGACTGCAGTATTAGGCAATACCTTTTTTATTTGGACTAACAATAGATATTATAAGACAGGCTTTGGAGACTTATCTCTCTTCGTCAGGTCAGCGATGCTGATTTACAGGGATTCCA
This sequence comes from Ascaphus truei, assembly GCF_040206685.1. Classification (NCBI taxonomy): domain Eukaryota; kingdom Metazoa; phylum Chordata; class Amphibia; order Anura; family Ascaphidae; genus Ascaphus; species Ascaphus truei. The sequence goes on from NC_134499.1 coordinate 28,714,965, forward strand.
CGAGCTTAACACAGATGTAAAAAACAAGGTAACGATCTAAGAAACGAGATGTGGGGTATTCGTGGTAAATAAACCGACGGGGCAATAAATGGATGAATGGGATCCTGGGAAATGGGGAGAGTATGTAGGACCATATATCCATCAGCAGTGTGGGGGAGAGGGGGGTGCAGCGGGGAGAAGGGTTTAAAATTAAAATTAACAAAGAGGTAGGGAGAAACATGACACAAAAAATGATGATCGTGTGTAAGAAATCCCCATTTCTGCATTAAGTCCTCTTGTTTTAGTGTCAAAGTGCATTATCATTCTGCGTTCAAACGTTTTTCCGTTCTTGAAGGCTTGCAAACATTCCTTTGAGGATATACACCAGCGTTTCCCAAATGGTGGGTCGCGACCCGGCACCGGGCCACGGCACCAAAATTGCCGGGTCGCAGCGAGGCTGGCCGCCCGGTGTCTCCCCCCCCCCCCCCGCTCAAGTTTAAAAAAATGGCGGCGATTCCCCCCGCGGTCCCGCGTGCATGCGTAGGGCAAGCAGGGCCCGCTCCCTTCCTCCCCCCCACTCCCAACGTGGGACGGAGGAGTAAGTACCAGCTCCTCTGCGGCCTGCACGTTACGTGGGATGGAGGAGGAATTACCAGCTCCTTTGCGGCCCACACGTTATGTGGGACGGAGGGGGAAGTACAAGCTCCTACTGCGGCCCGCTTCCCCCCGCGGCCAGCTTTCCGAGCTCACCTCCCGTGGCACCCCCTCCCGAGCCCACCTCCCGTGCCCCCAAGCCCACCTCCCGTCCCGGGCAGCAGGGGATATCGGGGGCAGCAGGGGAAAGCGTCCGGCGGCAAGGTAAGTCACCCCACCCAGTCACTGTCACCCACCCAGTCACTGTCACCCACCCACCCAGTCACTGTCACCCAGTGACTCTCTCCCACCCAGTCACTGTCACCCAGTCACTGTCTCCCACCCACCCAGTCACTGTCACCTAGTCACTGTCTCCCACCCACCCACCCAGTCACTGTCACCCAGTCACTGTCACCCACCCACCCACCCAGTAACTGTCAAGTAGTAACTCACCCACCGTCTCCCAAACCCACCCAGTCACTGCCACCCACCCAAGTGTCCCAGTCCCCCCCCTCTCACCCAACCAGTCCCAGTTCCCCCCTCCCTCCCACCCACCCAGTCCCAGTTCCTCCCTCCCACCCACCCAGTCCCAGTTCCCCCCTCCCTCCCACCCACCCAGTCCCAGTTCCCCCCTCCCTCCCACCCACCCAGTCCCAGTTCCCCTCTCCCACCCACCCAGTCCCAGTTCTCCCCTCCCACCCACTCAGTCCCAGTTCCCCCCTCCCTCCCACCCAGTCCCAGTTCCCGCCTCCCACCCACCCAGTCCCAGTTCCCCCCTCCTTTCCACCCACCCAGTCCCAGTTCCCCCCTCCCACCCACCCAGTCCCAGTTCCCCCCTCCCTCCCACCCACCTAGTCCCAGTTCCCCCCTCCCTCCCACCCACCCAGTCCCAGTTCCCCTCTAAGTGTGTATCAGTGTGTGTGTATCAGTATCAGTGTGTGTGTATCAGTGTCTGTGTGTATCAGTGTGTGTGTGTGTGTGTGTGTATCAGTGGCTGTGTGTGTGTGTATCTGTATCAGTGTCTGTGTGTGTGTGTATCAGAGTGTGTGTGTGTATCAGTGGCTGTGTGTTTGTGTGTATCTGTATCAATGTGTGTGTGTATATCAGTGTGTGTGTGTGTGTGTGTATCAGTGTGTGTGTGTGTATCAGTATCAGTGTGTATCAGTGTGTGTGTGTATCAGTGTCTGTGTGTATCAGTGTGTGTGTGTGTGTATCAGTGTCTGTGTGTGTGTATCAGTGTGTGTGTGTATCAGTGTATGTGTGTGTGTAGCAGTGTCTCTGTGTGTGTATCAGTGTGTGTGTGTGTAGCAGTGTCTCTATGTGGCTGCGTGTGTGTCAGTGGCTGCGTGTTTGTCAGTGGCTGTGTGTGTGTGTCAGTGGCTGCGTGTGTGTGTATCAGTGGCTGTGTGTGTGTATCAGTGTGTGTGTCAGTGGCTGCGTGTCTGTCAGTGGATGTGTGTGTGTGTGTGTGTGTGTGTATCAGTGGCTGTGTGTGTGTGTATCAGTGGCTGTGTGTGTATCAGTGGCTGTGTGTGTGTCTGTGTGTATCAGTGGCTGTGTGTGTGTGTATCAGTGGCTGTGTGTGTGTCTGTGCAGGCCCTATAGGCCAGTATAGGCGATAAATATTTTAGTGGGTCACGAAGGAGAAGTTCAAAAATAACTGGGTCACGGAAAAAAAGTTTGGGAAACCCTGATATACACCACATTCCTGGGTGTTCAGTAGTATGATCCTTTGACATTGAGTGTTCGATGTTTGTGGCTGGCTGTGGGATTTTGGCATATACGTTTACAAAGTTTGCAGTGTGTTGTTGCATGGTCTTGGGCCATTCTCTATCTATCTGAACAAGCTCCTTACCCCTACCGCATGCAGCACTTATCATCTGAGATCTGATTCCAAAAGACTGTTCATGGTCCCAAGGTTCAGCAAAGTATCCGGCCGCTCCTCCTTCTCTTACCGTGCACCGGAGACTCTCACAGCCGCCACCAGTCTAAGTTCTTTCAAAACTAATGCTCTCACATTTTAATCTGGTCTGTAACTGTTACATACGCCTATAATATATATTATCTCTAACTGTGCATGCAATGCCTTGTATATAATGTATAACCCTGCTCACTTAATGTAACTATGTGTTTGTAACCATGTATTATTTGTCATCTTAACTCTGTGCCCAGGACATACAATGTATTACTTCCTGGTAACACATTTTATAAATAAATAAATTCTCAGTGCCCTTCAGTTGTTATGACGTTTTCCGTGGACTAACATCTGTCTGAGGTTTGGCGGTTGCCGGAATGGAAGGATGGGAGGTTTGGGGAATATTTATTTTAATATTTCATCCGCTGTCAGCATAGGCTTCAGATCTTTGATTATTTTTTGTATTCCCTCTGGGGCAGGGTTGTATGTGACCACTAGTGGTATGTGTGTGGTTGTTTCTTCTTGTATTGGAGTAGGTATTCTCTTGGGGCTTTAAGTGCAGTTGTGATTGCATTGGCAATAGTCTTTGTCTTGTATCCCTTTTGTGTGAATGATTCAGTCAGGGTTGTGAGGTGTCTGTTTCTGTCTTTAGTAGAGAAGGAGAAAAACTGGAAGAGCACTACTGTAGGTATCAAAAAAGTAGAAAGGAGGGTGCGTATCCAATAAAAAGATTATTTATTGGTCATGGAAAAACAGGGCAATGGAGAGCCCTACCAACGTTTCACGCTTCACAGAGCGCTTTCTCTGTCTTCAGTGCAAGAGCATATTCAGTGGTATCTTAAAGCCTGGCTCTGTACGATGGCTCGTTTTGTAAGAGTGGGACGGAAGCTGGAGTTATGGGGGTAACTACATCTGACTGTGGGTTTCTTGTATACAGATGTGTGTGTTTTACCATTCTTCAGTGGTTCTCTATCGTATCCAGAAAGTTCACAAGGTTTGCTGAATAATGTATCTTGAGCTTAATTGATGGGTGGAATCAATTAAAGGACTCGTAAAATTGTTTTCGATTTTCTTCACCCTTTGGGGGTTATGCACTAAGCAGTGATAAGTGCTTTTAAGTGAGATAAAAAGCCATTATAGCGTGATACTGCCTGCTGTGAGATTCACAAAGCAGTGATAAGTCTTTTAAGTGAGATAAATGCCTTTATAGCGCGATACTGCGTTCTGTGAGATGCACAAAGCAGTGATAAGTGCTTTTAAATAGCCATTATAGCACGATACTGCACTGTTATCACTGCTTTGTGAATCTCACAGCAATCAGTATCACGCTATAAAGGCAGTTATCTCACTTAAAAGCACTTATCACTGCTTAGTGCATAACCCCCTTTGTCCATATTATAAACAGGTCATCAATGTATCTGTAATATTTGTTAGCTTTGTGGGGGCATGGGGTTAGGAATCTCTGTTCAAGATTTGTCATAAAAAGATTGGCATATTTAGGTGCCATCCTGGTGCCCATTGCAGTGCCCATTAGTTGTAGGTACATTTCCTTGTTGAAGCTGAAGTAGTTGTGTGTGAGGATGGATTCCATCAGTTTGGTCATTATTTCAGTGTTGGTGTCTGTGAATAGTGGTTTTACAATATTCTCCACTAAGCCTGATATTTGTTCAGTGAGTGTATCCCATACCTGTTCTAATTGGTCTGCCGGGGTTTCCTGGTTTGTGGATTTTGGGCAGCATGTAGAAGATCCCAGCTCCTGGGTTGTTAGGTATTAGTAGCTCTGATTCTGGTTGTAGGTGATTAGGGAATGAATTGATGATATTCTTGAGTTGCTTTGTATATTCCTGGGTTGGATCACGGCATGGGCGTCCGCAGGGGTGGCTTGACCCCCCCTGGATCCTGGGCTGCCAACAGCGGGGGACAGAGGGCACTGGCGTGACAGGATTTAGCGCGCTCACGATGTGCAAGGAAGCGCGCGCGTATCTTCCCTGCTTCCCCCCCGCCCACCTGGGGCTTCCCCCCCCCACCTGGGACCCCCCCTTCCTCCCCCCGAGCCCGCTCACAGCCGCTCGCGGCACTTCCTGTGCCTGCTGCTAGTGAGCGCGTGACTGTCCGTGACGCAGAATCTTCCCGCTCCTCTAATGGTGGCTGCGCAGTGCCCCCCTTCTTCCCCGGGTCTCCGTGGCTGCCCACTCGCCCAGGGTGATAGTAGGTAGGTGCAGGGGTGCGGCTGCCAGGGGGGGGGGTTGCCTCCTGTCCTGGTGCTCCCTCCTGTCCTGGTGCTCCCTCCTGTCCTGGTGCTCCCTCCTGCCCTGGTGCTCCCTCCTGCCCTGGTGCTCCCTCCTGCCCTGGTGCTCCCTCCTGCCCTGGTGCTCTGCTCCCTCCTACCCTGGTGCTCCCTCCTGCCCTGGTGCTCCGCTCCCTCCTGTCCTGGTGCTCCCTCCTGTCCTGGTGCTCCCTCCTGCCCTGGTGCTCCCTCCTGCCCTGGTTCTCCGCTCCCTCCTGTCCTGGTGCTCCCTCCTGTCCTGGTGCTCCCTCCTGTCCTGGTGCTCCCTCCTGTCCTGGTGCTCCCTCCTGTCCTGGTGCTCCCTCCTGTCCTGGTGCTCCCTCCTGTCCTGGTGCTCCCTCCTGTCCTGGTGCTCCCTCCTGTCCTGGTGCTCCCTCCTGTCCTGGTGCTCCCTCCTGTCCTGGTGCTCCCTCCTGTCCTGGTGCTCCGCTCCCTCCTGTCCTGGTGCTCCCATCCCCCGTCCCCTTGGTGTGGGAGATGAGCGCGGGGGCGGGTAGTGGTGATGCACTTCTGGCTGGTCGGATCGCCGGCCTTCCCCCCCCCCCTCCCGTCCCCAGGCACTTACATCCGGCGCTGCATCTCTTGCTCCACTTTGTGTGTGTGTGTGTGTCTGAGGCGTGTGTGTGTGTGTCTGTCTGAGGCGTGTGTGTGTGTGTGTGTCTGTCTGAGGCGTGTGTGTGTGTGTCTGAGGCTGTGTGTGTGTGTGTGTGTGTCTGAGGCTGTGTGTGTGTGTGTGTGTGTGTGTCTGTCTGAGGCGTGTGTGTGTGTGTGTCTGAGGCTGTGTGTGTGTGTGTCTGAGGCTGTGTGTGTGTGTGTCTGAGGCTGTGTGTGTGTGTGTCTAAGGCTGTGTGTGTGTGTGTGTGTCTGAGGCTGTGTGTGTGTGTCTGAGGCTGTGTGTGTGTCTGAGGCTGTGTGTGTGTGTGTGTGTGTGTGTGTGTGAGGCTGTGTGTGTGTGTGTGTGTGTGTGTGTCTGAGGCTGTGTGTGTGTGTGTGTGTGTGTGTGTCTGAGGCTGTGTGTGTGTGTGTGTGTCTGAGGCTGTGTGTGTGTGTGTGTGTGTGTGTGTGTCTGAGGCTGTGTGTGTGTGTTTGTGTGTGTGTGTCTGAGGCTGTGTGTGTGTGTGGGTGTGTCTGAGGCTGTGTGTGGGTGTGTCTGAGGCTGTGTGTGTATGTGTGTGTGTGTGTGTCTGAGGCTGTGTGTGGGTGTGTGTGTGTGTCTGAGGCTGTGTGTGTCTGAGGCTGTGTGTGTGTGTGTGTGTGTGTGTGTGGTGTGTGTGTGTGGCTGTCTGGTGTGTGTGGTGTGTGGCTGTGTGTGGCTGTGTGGCTGTCTGGTGTGTGTGTGGCTGTCTGGTGTGTGTGTGGCTGTCTGGTGTGTGTGTGGCTGTCTGGTGTGTGTGTGGCTGTCTGGTGTGTGTGTGGCTGTCTGGTGTGTGTGTGTGGCTGTCTGGTGTGTGTGGCTGTCTGGTCACCCTTGAGAGAGGGAGAGTCTGAGAGAGGGAGAGTGTGAGAGAGGGAGAGTCTGAGAGAGGGAGAGGGAGAGTCTGAGAGACTGAGAGGGAGAGTCTGAGAGACTGAGAGGGAGAGTCTGAGAGACTGAGAGGGAGAGTCTGAGAGACTGAGAGGGAGAGTCTGAGAGACTGAGAGGGAGAGTCTGAGAGACTGAGAGGGAGAGACTGAGAGACTGAGAGGGAGAGACTGAGAGACTGAGAGGGAGAGACTGAGAGACTGAGAGGGAGAGACTGAGAGACTGAGAGGGAGAGACTGAGAGGGAGAGACTGAGAGGGAGAGTCTGAGAGGGAGAGTCTGAGAGACTGAGAGGGAGAGTCTGAGAGGGAGAGTCTGAGAGGGAGAGAATGAGAGGGAGAGTCTGAGAGGGAGAGACTGAGAGGGAGGGTGTGTGTGTTTGTGTCTGTCTGTCTGTGAATGAATACAGACACCAACCCACAGTCAGTCAGTCAGTCACCCAAGTGTCAGTCACACACGAGTCAGTCAGTCACCCACCCACCCACCCACCCAAGTGTCAGTCACCCACCCCGTCACCCACACACCCCCACACCCACTCTCTCTCTGTCTAGTTAAAATTATGCCCCCCCCTGAAAACATTTCTGCGGACGCCCATGGATCACGGGTGTGTTTCTTGTAGCAGATGTTGTCTGTGAGTTGTCTTTTACCTTCTTCTATGTATTTACTAGCTGAGAGACCCGGCATTGCCTGGGATTAAAATTTTGCGCTCCCCCTCTCTCCACTCCCCCTGTCTCTTTCTCCGCTCCCCCAGTCTTTCTGCCGCCGCCCCCCCCCCCTGCGCAACTCCGTTCTCAGGGCCCTCCCCTTTGCGCAGCTCTGGCCCCTCCCCTGCGCAGCTCTGTTCCCCCCCTGAGCAGCTCTGGTCCGCCCCATGCGCAGCTCTGGTCCGTCCCATGCGCAGTTCTGCCCCCCCCCCCCTGCGCAGCTCTGGTCCCCCCCCCCCTGCGCAGCACACAGTGTCACATAGACAGTGAGACACACACACAGTGTCACACACACAGTGTGAAACACACACACACACACAGTGTCACACACACACAGTGTCACACACACACACCTCCCTCCCCACGCGGGCAAGCAAGGGAGCGCCGTGTGGAAGGGACCAGAGGGAAGGGGAGGAGCAGCCAGGCGGGACGGTCCGGCGCGTCACCCGCTCGCAGGAGAAGCTGGGGGATGTAGTCCGGCGGCGGCGCCGTGACTGCGCACCACCACCCCACCCCCCCCATGCCCATCTCCCTCCCTAGGTAATGGGAGCATAGTGCGCACGCGTAATGAGCTGCGGGTGAGGGGGGGTGATGGGGGGAGCCGGCGGGAAGGTGAGCTGCGGGTGAGGGGAGGTGATGGGGGGAGCCGGCAGGGAGGTGAGCTGGGGGGGTGATGGGTGGGGGGTGATGGGGGGGGGGAGCCGGCGGTCCGGGCCGCTGGGTGCGTGTATGTGGCAGTTGGGTGAGGCCGAGGGGGAAGGTGAGCTGCGAGTGAGGAGGAAAAGAGAGTGGCAGTTGGGTGACGTCATAGAGCCACGCAGGCCAATGAGAGGCATGCGGGGCGGGGCAGGGATACGGACCAATCTGATTGGCCAGAGGCTGAGTGACAGACCCACGGACCAATCAGATTCACCACATCTACCAACAACCCCACAAATTTCACATTTATATATTAAGATTTGTGTGCACAACCACCACTGCCCCGCCTTTATCTGCTGGTTTGATGGTGATGTTGTGGTTTGGTTCGCAGTTCCTTGATTGCAGATCTCCCCATGGGGGAAAGGTTTGTACATCATAATTTTTTCTGCTGTGCTGATGCCAGTGAGGAAACTCGCGATCTGAAGCTCTCTATGTAGCTGTATAGTTTGCCGGTGCGTCCTGTTGGTGGTATGAAAAAGGTGTTCCTCTTGTCGTTGTTGTACCGTAAACAGTATCATGCTAAATATATCAGCCGTTAGTGATAATTATATGCAAAAGAGAAGTTGGCACTAACAGAGCACATTCGCAAAGGTTAATACAAGGACATAATGTTACGTCAAAACTAAACTCTGTGTCACTTACATCCAGACTCTAAGGCTGCGGCCAGGCAGGGAGCGGGCGCGCTGGCACTCATGTGCTGCGCCCTGCTCGGCCGGGCGATTCGTGGGCGGCTAGTTGCGCGCTCATCTGGGGGCGCAGCCATGACGTCACGGAGCTGGTTCGCCCTCATTGGGCGAACCGCTCACGTGAGGCGCTTGCGAGCAGCAAAATCAAATTTGCTTGCTCTGTAAGCAGCTAAGCGCCGAGCAGGAGCAGGCGCTCGCTCACGCTGGCCACACACATTGCTGCAATGTGTTTCATCGCGGCCAACATGAGCGCGCCTGCTCAGCGCCACCCTGGCCGAGGCCTAAGGGTTCCAGTCCAGGCTTTGGCTGGAACCCGCCCTTACCTGGCTGCTGTGGACATTTTGATTACTGGCAGCCTGCTATATTCCTCAAAGATTCAGGGGAGCGCCAGTGTTCACGTAGTCATATGTAAAAGAATAATTAAAGCAACATAGTGTAGCCCCGGTCTTATTTTGGTCCCAGAGACCCCCCTCGTAGAGTGCCGAGTGATTGCGGGAGCCGCCGCAGGCAGCGACGGACCCGCCGGAACAACGCGAGGGTGGGGGCCGGAGCAGGGAGCGCTCCGAGTCCCCGGAGTCTTGGTGGCATACCCAACTAGCGGGGGCCGCCATGACAGGATGCGCGAACGTGCGTGTGATCGCGCATGCGCAGGAACAGTCCGGGAGTTGTTGCGGTGGCCATCAGGGACTTGCGCATGCGCAAGGCAAGTGCGCACGCGGCCCCAATGTATTTGCAGCCTCTGCGGGACTACAGTTCCCAGGAGGCTTAGGGCCAAGTCCCCCTTGGCTTAGGGCCAAGCGGGCAATGGGAGCGCAAGGTTACTGGGAGAGCAAAAAGAGATAAATTTCTCGGGCTTAGGCAACGGCAGTTGGAGCTGGGAGAGGAAGGGTGTAGGGAGCAAGTGGCTCCTACACCAGGTAAGGTAGTTTCCCACATCCCAGACAGGCCCCAATCCCCACCAGGGTAGGGGGTAAGTACTGAGGGACGGCCCCTAGGTTAGGGACCCTGCCCTTAGCAGTGTGTGGAGTGTGTAGTCTTGTCAGTGTCACGGCTGTCAGTGCTGTGTGCGCTGACAAGTAGGCACAGTGTGTGTGTGTAGCACGGTTGCTGCAGGTACAGTGTGAGTGCAGTGTGTTTGCTGCAGGTGTTAGGTTGAGTTAGTCAATGGGGATCCGGGAGGTGAAGGGAGAGGTAGTGTGGGTGCAGGGGGTCAGTGACCCACCTGCATAGGACAGGCTACCCCGTAGGCCCCTAGGAGTGTTCCCTGAAGTCACCAAAGGTTGCTGTGCTGCAGGGACACCCATAGTGGTAGCGAGCATCACCCTTTACTGTGCAGCCAGCTAGGGACAAAGGGACAAGCGTCCGGAGCAGGTTTGCTGGCGAGTCGTCTGGGACCAGACGGCTGGACATTGAGACCCAGGAGGCAGACCGCTGATTCATCTGACCCTTTGCGAAGAGGTATCGGTCACCGCCGTGACTGGAAGGTACTATAACAACAAGTGCACCAACACCGGTCAACAGGCGCTGATCTCGCCTTAGGCTAAACTCTTTAGGAACACTGAGCGAGTGGTTAAAGAACTGAGCCTATACCAACACATTTCCGTACACGGACACGGTGTGGAGCGCGCGGTAGCGGGACTGAGACAGTACTCATTAGGAGCGTGGCTGAGCCACTACCGTTATAAGGACGGTACCAGTTATTAGGGTGTTAGGCATTGCTGCTAAGGTTATGCGTTAGGATATGCTGCGTGTGTGTGATTGATATGTGTTATTGCTACGTTGCATTATAGAGTGATAAGGTTGCCGTGCATTATCATTATTACAGCTAAGTTGGTTGCATCACATGTGTGTGTATGTATTTCTTGCCCAGGGGAATCTCACATCACGGGGATCCTGGGTAAGTGGAGGCGCTGCGCTAGAATAGTTACCCCAGGCTCCCAGCTAGCGGAGGCTCAGATCTCCTTTAGCCGCAGGTGTTGTACAGTGACCAGTAGTTCCTTTGGGAGGGTTCAGAAAAAGGGCTACAATAGTATGGTACAGTATAGTTTCAACTCTGTGTGACTTTCTTTCAAGTGTAAAGGTAATCCACTCACAATTTTCTTCTCATTAGTAAGGCATTACAGAGACACTCCTCTCTCTGATTAGAGCAATGAAACTGGATATCCACAGGTACAAACCCCTTTCACTTCCTCTCCACCGTTACACGAATACCCAGGAATAATAAGAAACACCAAATAGCGCAATAACGTCTTAAAATGTATTGGAGATCATCATAAGTAAAACGTATGGATATGCACTCACATAAGATCTATAAGTACAGTCATTGTACGAAATCCCGATAAGATAAGCACAATTCACCGGTACACAATGTGTTGTTCCCCTCCGCGTCTCTGCTCCCATCAACGTCACTTCCGGTTGACACAGGGTTAAGGGCGGAAGTGCTGTAGGGAGGATCTCCGGCTGCCAGGACTTCGCATCAAAGACTTGCACAGACTGAATACTGAACAAAGATTCTACGCGTTTCGTCGGTACGACTTCTTCAGGAGTCTGCTATATTGGCTGCACCTGTTCAAGGGCTTAAATAGCAGATAGTGACTTCCAGCCCTTGGCTGAGCATTGTATATGTTCCCCTGTTCCTGGCTACCCTGGGTTCTCGTAACTGAGCCTTCCTTGTTCCTGGCCACTTAGGCCAATATTATTGCCAGCACTGTGTTGGAGCTCTTATCTCACATATCGGCGTATAGTCGCGTTACAGGCCTGTTAAGGGTTAAACATGTGAGAGGTGCGTGGGTCATTTGTAAAGAATATTCAAGTTGCAGGAAAAGTCCCCCCCAACTGTCTGAGATCCGGACGCTCGTTAACAGCCCGGCCTTTGCCATGATAAGCGACCCTGCAGGAAGAGATGGCGCAGGAGAGGGTAAGTGTTACAGACGCCGCACGCTCTCCCCCCGGCAATCAGTTTCATTGTTGTGGGGAAGAGCGCGGTGCCTCTAACCTCGGGGCTGGGTGCAGTGCCACCGACGGCACAGTCATCACGCCGGCACTGACAGCTCAACATGACGCAACAATTGCGCCTACGCACACGCACCGGCTTCTTTATATATAGATTTTTAAAAAAAATCTTACGGCATTAACTGTGGTATTTTAAATCAACATGCAGCCGGGATTGCGCCCACGCGTATATTTATGTATTGATGGATTTAAAGAAAGAAAAAAGGATGGTAAGATGTGAGCTTGGTATTTTTAACACAACATGATATATGGATTGTAAGGGAATTGTTGGCATCAGTTTCCTGTTCCCGTGGAGGCGGCGTGACTGGGGTTTCACAACGCTAGGTTAGTACAATGCTGCCCTCTTGCTGTTAGAGAGCACAGCCGGTGTGAAATGGAATAGGGTGAGGATGGCGTGCTGGACCAGCCTGCATGTGGTACCGTGTAGGCGCTGGTACTGCCATAGGGTAGGACGGCAGGCGGGGACCCTCTTATAACTACACTTCCGAGCGGTGATATACATGGGAAAAAATAAGGTTCCTGTATTAAAGAAAGAGAATTAAGAGGACTGTGATTTGCATCAAAGAGTATGGTAAATACACCGCCCCCCCGCCCCCCCGCTCCCCCGCCCCCCCGCCCCCCGATTTCTTATTGTAATGCCAAACATACAGAAAGAGACAGTTGACAAAGAGACTTGTGAGGTGTGGAAAGCTCTCATGCTCTTTAAACGTTCAAATTGTTTTTATTTTTTGCTTTTAACCTGACGTTGTTCAAAATGTCCTGTTTATCGTTATCTTCAACATGACTTCCCTGTCACTGAGCCAATCAGCGCGGTTCTGATGGAACCCACATGTGTTCTAAGGCCCCAATTCAATTTGCTGTCAGGTTTTCCAATGCTGGAGAGGATTTTAAGTCCCATTCCTTGGAATGGTGCTGAGATCTTCCTCAGCACTGGGAAGACATCTTCACAGCATATGTTGGGACATTTTCTCAACTGATTGATAAAAGGGCCTCTGGCAGCCATTTTTACTCCCCAACAGGCTGAAAAAAAAAAACTAAAAAGCTCCCACATCAGAGAATTCTCTGATGTTTTCTGAGTGTTACTGATTTTTATAATCTGACTTCAATGGAGTCTCACTGACGAAAAAATAACCTATATTCTGTTTAATAGACCAGGGCAGCTGTGGCTCAACAAACTCCCCATTCCGGGACGGGTTACAGAAAGAAAAATGGGGATTTGTGTAGCTTTAAAAGTTATCACTAACTGCAAAAGAATGATGTGATGTTTGGTTCAGTATCATTTCGCTCCCTCCAGTCACTCCCTGATCCCCGTCTCTAGCTTGCAACCCTGTAGTTAGGGGATGGTGACTGGTACAGACTGAGATATGTAGTAGAATCAATGGCAGGTGTGCGTCATAAAAAAACCTAGAAACAAACTGATAAAACAAAACAACCAGATAGTTCCCCCTTATCACTGGGGCCGAGCGCTTATTTGTCTGGGCTGGGCCTCAGCTACGGGTTTGAATTCAAATATTATTTCTGAAACATTATCCAGTGTTTGGGAACTGTCATACTGTGCACTGAACACAACCTTTTCTGTGATAATACTTTAGTTAGATGTAACAGGTCTCCCCCCACCCCCTGCCTATTACAGGGTGTGTAGTGCTGGGTATTTTCTGGTTCACAGGATGCGGAGCTTTCCGCCGGTGGTATGGGGAAGACAGGACAGGCTTTTGGGGTGATGTTTAGTTCTTCTCGTGGTGGTTCAGCACCTCAATCTCTTGCAGGCTCTAGGAGTGCCGGAGACATTCACCACAGGAGAACTCTCTGATACTTTCCCTGATAGATTGTACTCTATTTTATCAACTGGAACAACTTTATTCTTCAGCTCACTGCAGACAGTCAGCATACACAGCATACAGTCAGCATACACTGCATACACAGCATACAGTCAGCATACACAGCATACAGTCAGCATACACTGCATACAGTCAGCATACACAGCATACACTGCATACAGTCAGCATACACTGCATACAGTCAGCATACACTGCATACAGTCAGCATACACAGCATACAGTCAGCATACACTGCATACAGTCAGCATACACTGCATACAGTCAGCATACACTGCATACAGTCAGCATACACTACATACAGTCAGCATACACTGCATACACTTGGCCTTCAGCGTTCAGATGGTCCCTGGACTCAAACCCCCAGGCATGGGCCCCATGGGTCGGTCCTAACTCTTCCCCTACTCCCTGATAGAGTAGGAGGTATAGTCCTCACTCCCACTCCCCTAAGGGGGGGGGGGGGTGGAAGGTGGACAGAGCTCTGTGCACACTCTTCCGTGGGACAGTTTCTCTCAGGGGAGAGACTACTGACTACATTTACATGTGCAGCCCCTTAAGTACCCAGGGGGAGGGTCTAAGGTCTGAGCCTAGGATTGGGCAGACAGAACACAGGCCTTGTCTGACCCCCCCCCCCCTTGTCACTCAAGGGAACTGCTCACTGCTGGGGAAAATCCGGATTGGGCCTAACACTGCCTGCACTGATCCCAGGACTTCCATGCTAGGCAGGGCAGATTAGTAGCCAAAACCAGAGAGAGAGGGGGAACTAAGAATGACGGAGAGAGGGGGGCGAATGACAGAGGGAGGGAGGGGGAGAAGGGCAGAGTGGAGAGAGGGGGGGAGGGAGAGAGAAGGGGAGAGTTACAGGGAGAGGGGGGAACCAAGGTAACAGGTAGAGAGGGGGGAAGAGAATAACGGAGAGAGAGGGGTGTGTGTCTGAATGTTAGAAAAAATCTATTAGCTCTAACATTTACATTTTTCAGTTGGATAGAAAGAAAAAATCTGAAAGTGAAGTGTGTGTATGTGGTGTGTGTGGTGGGGGGGTGGGAGGGAGGCAGAGCAGCAGCGCGCAACCTAAAGGCACGCCCAGGGCGCCAAATACCCTGGCACAACTCCCATATGTCTAACATGATTTATTATCTCACTGCCTTCTTTAGAAGAACACCAGCATATCCCCATATAACCTGCTTCGAAGAAGTTGCACCTCGAAGACGTCTCCTAGGGCGTTCCCTGTAAAATGTTATACAGCATCAACGGAGAAGTTCAGTTGTAAACTCAGTGGAATCCTCTACACCATGGCGGCCAACTCCAGTCCTCAAGAGCTACCAACAGGTCAGTTTTTCAGGATGTCCCTGCTTCAGCATAGGTGGCTCAAGCAGTGGCTCAGTCGAAGACTGCACTGCCTGGGCCGAAGCAGGGATATCCTGAAAACCTGACCTTCGTAGCTCTTGAGGACTGGAGTTGGCTGCACCAGCTCTGCAGACAAATAAAAGCGTAATTACATGAAACACACCTGAAACTGGCATTGCAGGAGTGGCCTTAGGCTGCGTCCATAGAAGGACAAGCAGCGCTGAGCCGTGCGAACGCTCCGCGCTGAGCCCCGGCATCCTCAATGAGGATGTCTTTAGAGGGGGCTCACGCGAGCGTCCGCAGGCGTGCTGAGGAGTTGGATTTTTCAGCCGACAGCCAAACTGTTTTTCAGCGCGCTGTCGGCTGAAAACATCCAATCAGCACGAAGCAGCATTAACGTAACTGCGCCGTGACGTCGGCGCCGTGACGTTGACGTCAGTGCGTCGCGGGCGATTTTCCCAGCGACGTCACTGCCCCGCCTCCCCCCACCTCCCGATCGCGCCCGCTGGCTCGCCTGCATGTGCATGAAATCGCACAGCTTCAGCAGGCGAGCCTCAGCGTCAGCGCTGTTCAGCACTGCTCCCCCCCTCTATGGACGCAGCCTTAATCGGTCTCTGCTTTGCACTGGCAGATATAACATATAATACTTTGGAAGGTCCAGCCTTATATAGCCACAGACTCACCAAACACCCCCCCGTGCTTTTCCCCAGTGAAAGTCACTGTATTTGGAAGAACTGACAGGAAAAATATTTCCATTGCGCTGGTCCTTGCTCAAAGTTCAGAGCAATGCGGTCACAGGGAGACTTTCTCAGAGAATAACACGTCTGTTACGTGTCAGCGAAGGGAAACGGCAAAGCAGGGGCAAATAAAACGATGCCAGGGACACTAGGGAAATGATTTCATTGTGATCCCCCCGTTCCCCCCTCCCCCTTCCTTAAGTTGAAACAATTATTTTTTGGCTTCAGTAAACCATCAAATGGGTAAAACTAGCCAGGAAATTGTTACAATACATGGTTACTTTACTATATTTATTACTACTACTGGTTACATTTTCGGTGCCCCTAAGCACAAAAGGCCAATTACATGGCATTGTTCTTATGGATACATTAAGGGTTAATTCTCAATTAAGGAAAAAATGCTGCAACCTACTCGCCAGGATCACGATGAACATGAGATCTGAGCCTATCATTAAGACATGAGAAGTGGTTACTGTACTTTAAATGTCCCAGGAAGAGGATAAATCTAATAATTCAAGAACCAAGGGGCTTCAGTTCAGGTTTGGGGTGAAGTCCTATTCAGCATATGATAGGGTTACCCGGTGTCCAGTATTTATTTATTTATAAAATGTTTTACCAGGAAGTAATACATTGAGAGTTACCTCTCGTTTTCAAGTATGTCCTGGGCATAGAGTTATGATGACAAATACATGGTTACAAATACATAGTTACATAAGTGAACAGGGTTATACATTATATACAAGACATTGCATGCACAGTTAAATATAATATATATTATAGGTGTATATAACTGTTACAGACCAGATTAAAATGTGAGACAGCTTTAGTTTTGAAAGAACTTAGACTTAGACTGGTGGCGGCTGTGAGAGTCTCCGGTAGATTGTTCCAGTTTTGCGGTGCACGTTGAGAGAAGGAGGAGCGGCCAGATACTTTGCTGAACCTTAGGACCATGAACAGTCTTTTGGAGTCTGATCTCAGATGAAGATGATAAGTGCTGCATGTGGTAGGGGTGAGGAGCTTGTTCAGATAGACGGGTAGCTTGCCCAGAAAGTATTTGAAGGCAAGACAGGAAAGATTCACTTTGCGCCTAGATTCAAGTGATGGCCAATCTAGTTCTTTGAACATTTCACAGTGATGTTTGTTGTAGTTGCATTGGAGAACAATTGAACCGGACTGTCCTGTATTTTGACACTGGCCAGTAAAAAATTGAATATTGGGTAATACTGGACATGTACAGTATGTGTGAACCGATATTACTTCTCTGGACGTAAATCCCACGGCCCCCCAAGCCGGTCAGGTCTCTATATCCAAAGAGGTAATACCGGACACATACATGTCCAGTATTACATCTAATTTTTTACTGGACAGTGTCCAAATACAGGACAGTCCGGTTCAATACTGGACACCTGGCAACCCTACACGCACGCAAATGTACACACACACACACACACACACACAACCACACACACATACACACATCCATAACCAGCTGATCATTATCAGATAGGTTATCAGCCCCACAGAGGTTTTAATTAGCTGAAGGATCCGAACTTCAACCACTGGCAGAAATCGGTACAACAGGTAGTGCTGTATGTAATAGCTCCAGGACATAGAATATTTAAACCTTCTTTGTGTTTTAATATTGTTATAAGAACACGTCACTTTAACTGCACTCTATATAGGAGCGCTTAAGCGCCACTTTTTGTCACAGGACCTAGAAAACAGGTCCAGCACCTGCTAAATAAGTGCAGTTGGTGAGTGTGAGTGACTGAGTGATGCAGCCTGCAGCCGTGAACCGGGTCAGCATTCAGTGCAAAGGTTTGGGTTTCTCTGGTGTTTTGTTGACATGTTATGATTTTGCTGAGGCGCTTTCTTTTCTCTGATCAAAGGTTAAAGGACGCAGTGGACGTTGCACAGCGGCACCTGCAGTCTGCCCCTCCTCTGCTCCGCCCGCTGCTGCCAAGCACACACATATTTCTTGTCCTGGGGGATTTCTAGGAATCACAGCTGTTTAATACAGAACACCTTTTTCACTAGCAGTGATTTATTCCTCACTTCTGTTAATATCCCACCGACAGGCCGCGTGAAATAACATTGACATTCCACATGCGTCTCAGAGAGAAAAACAAAGGCTTCAGCAACGCGCAATGTCAGCATTATTAATCTCATTCTGCTACACATAGGCGCAGAGGTTAATGCAGACGCTGTTGTAGTCCAATCAAACATAGAGAAGTTATTAATTAAACTGCGATGGTGCCGATCGGGGCACTATCGTATGGAAACAGACTGGAATGGGCAAAGGACGCAGAGCAGCCTTCAGAAAAAGAAGGTGCTGATTAGATGTATAGAATCCAATGGAAACAGAAACAATGGCGGCATTGTAACTTGCCAGTAAAAATGTTCCATTCCACGACAAGGGCAAGGAATTGTCTGCTATGTTTGTGTCTTTTGTTCCGTGTGACCTCACAGCTCCGATGACAGAGTTGCCCTGCGCCAGAGATCAGCCATCTATATAGTCCCGGCTGGATTGTTATTAACAAGGCCAGAGAGAAGGAACTCAGCAGAGTTGTTGAGGGATTGGCAAATGGGATACAAGGTTACAACGGAAGCAAATCTTACTTTAGGTTTACCATTGTGGCTCAAGGATGCGTTTAACCCTTTCACGCGGCCATGAAGTCTTGTAACCCAATTTGCCGGGCTTCTGGCAGCGTAAGGGTTAAAGAGCAAGGAGGGCATCTATATGGGTACAAGTGGGCACCCATCAGTACGTTGTAATATGAAGCAGTACAGGTGTTCAAGAAGCTTAACAGGTGTATGGAATGCAGACGGAGTAACTAGCAATATAAATCTGACCAGTGGTAATAGGAAAGGCCCCTAATGTTTGGCTGATTTTTCCTATAAATACAATTGGGGGGCTCAGGGGTTCCCAAAAGAGCTTGCTGGGGTTCTGTGTGTTTGTTAACTTATGTTCAGCTGTCTCAGCGGTTGGCGGTTAGTGGCCCCTCCTTCCCAGGTTTTAAGCTCGCCACTTCCCAAGTCAGCAGGTTCCTTTTCATTTTACAGGATATAGATCCAATGTTGGTCTTTCTCCCTCCAAATAGAGGTAAATGAGAATTTTAATCCTAATAGAGGTATACTAGTATTTTATCTGGTAGTGTTCGGACCTGTGAACAGGTTCTGCCTTGTCGTGGCTCACAGGCTTACAATGCTTTGGTCAAAGGGTTAAACTAAATGGCCCCTTTTCAAGAGAATATATAAGTATTTTACTGTGTATTTTTGTCATATTGGAAGTGGCATTGGGCTTCTCTGTCGCTTGTTGTATAAATACATTTGTCCTTGTTTCCAGCAGAATACAAAGATCTGCTGACATATCTATGGCACAAAGTCTGTGGAAAATATGTTGAGGGCAAACGCTATATTACAGAGTGTTAACAAATGAAACCTCCTTTGTATTAGACGCAGACCTGTTAAGTTATCATTGAACATTATCTTTCAGTAGCCAAGATAAGTGTTTCAGCTATTTTAGCTATTTTATTGCAAAGACAGTATAACCAACCTTGCACCCAAAAGGTCGAAATAGCTGTCTTTGAGTAGGGTTACTGGCTCTGCACTTCTTTAACCCAGGCTGTGCTGAAAAGTTGTGTAATACGGCAGGCACAAGCTCATATGGGTCCATGTTAAAATGGTTAAGCAAAAGGTGAGACTGTGTGCTCATTTGCATGTCATTACCCAGAATCCCTGGCTGCAGTGGAAGCATTGTATGCTAAGAGATAATGGGGAAAGGCAGGGTGGCAGACCTGTCTGAGACATGTGAATGTGCTCACACGTGAGATTTTTTTATTAGCTATTTTATCGAAAGATCTCAGGCTTGGGAAAAAAGTAAGGACGCTTAGCGAGCCCCTCCTGCCGTCCTGATCACCTGGGGGCCAGCGAGCCCCTCCTGCAGTCCGGATCACCTGGGGGCCAGCCAGCCCCTCCTGCAGCCCGGATCACCTGGGGGCCAGCGAGCCCCTCCTGCAGTCCTGATCACCTGGGGGCCAGCGAGCCCCTCCTTCAGTCCTGATCACCTGGGGGCCAGCGAGCCCCTCCTGCAGTCCGGATCACCTGGGGGCCAGCGAGCCCCTCCTGCAGTCCTGATCACCTGGGGGCCAGCCAGCCCCTCCTGCAGTCCTGATCACCTGGGGGCCAGCAAGCCCCTCCTGCAGTCCTAATCACCGGGGGGCCAGCCCCTCCTGCAGTCCTAATCACCGGGGGGCCAGCCCCTCCTGCAGTCCTAATCACCTGGGGGCCAGCGAGCCCCTCCTGCAGTCCTAATCACCTGGGGGCCAGCGAGCCCCTCCTGCAGTCCTGATCAGCTGGGGGCCAGCAAGCCCCTCCTGCAATCCTGATCACCTGGGGGCCAGCAAGCCCAGAAACACTGCCTGGTAGGGGGGATAAGCTACGGTCGGGCTACCGGGGACGTGTGGGCAGTAAAGGGCCTTCCTTTTTGGAAGTGAAACGTCTTTAGCGGCGTGAATGCATTTGATTGAGACGGACGTCAGTGGTGACGGAAGCTACATCAATCCTGGCAGAAGAGGCCATAAGTGTTGCCAGCTTCCAGTAGGAGGAGTCGCCGCTGACACCCACAGACGTTACCGTGCCCTGTCGCCTCTCACAGCTCCTGCTCCGGCACGGGGGGGGGGGGGGTTGAGCGCGCCGCGTCCCACGCAGCACCGCCAGGGGGAGGGGGGGAAGGGGAAGAGGAGAAAGGAAGAGCTCTGAGTGCGCACGCATACACACACGCGCGTTACCGTTCCCTGTTGCCTTCTGCTCTGGTAACGGGGAGAGTGTGGGGGTTTGAGCGCGCTGTGTCCCCCGCAGCACCACTAGAGGGGGGTGGGGAGGAAGAGCGCAGATAATTAGTGCAGAATAAATGTGTACTTTAGTATTAGGTGATACCTTTTTTCCATTTAATATATATATATTTTTTTTTTTTTTCTTTTTTCTTTGCCATGACAAAAACAAGGACATAGTACATTATACACAAAGAGTATGTACACAGTACATGCCTGTTTAAAAGTATATTAAAAAAAAAAAAAGAAAAATTGAAGCCCTTTGCCGAAACCCGGGATCGAACCAGGGACCTTTAGATCTTCAGTCTAACGCTCTCCCAACTGAGCTATTTCGGCAGCTATGAGATGTCGGTTCTTATTCTCTATTATACTATATCTGAGCATGCACTGCTTCTGGTGTGGTGATCTTTTACCCCATGGATTAACTCTCTATCTCTTGTTACAACAGTCACAATGTCATTTTTTCAGGATTTCTCCACCTGAAGCTTTTTATTCATACACCAACCGCCTCACACTCAGCCTGATACTCATGCACAACACCCACCTAGTATGTTATTCGGATATTTATTCTCTATCCTTCAATACTGAAATTACAGTGTATAAAAATAGCTGTCTTAACTATTACTATCTACAGTGTGACTGTTAACAAACACATCTTTACATACATTCATAGAACTTATTAACTGTGCCTGAACGTGTCGCGTCTCTGTGGCGCAATTGGTTAGCGCGTTCGGCTGTTAACCGAAAGGTTGGTGGTTCAAGCCCACCCAGGGACGTAAATTTTTTATTATTATTTATTTTTGCCACCAAAGTGTTGATTTTTCTTAAGTAGTGTCAGATACTTGTGAATAAATAAAACTATATATCGAAGTTAAACGTTTGCTACATTTCCTCAGGAATGCTTTTAGTAGCATATTAATAATCAACACGATCCACATGCAAATCATACCTGATAACAGATACCCTTTATATTCACTAACGTGTATGACCATTAACAGGTAACAATTAAGAATAATCATGTATATACCTATATGTCCATTATAATTTTTTTTTTTTTTTTGAAACATGTCAACATCAATTGTTGATTAAACATAACTGGTTTAATGCACAGTAATGTCTGAGTAATGTCTTTGGAAGCCAAGTTGAGTTTACAATGTAATGGGATTGAGCTGCAGATTGCTGCATTTTAAATGTGCAAACACAGCTTTTAACCCTATTGAACATATATAACGATTTTAATACAGAAATCTTGGGTGCATAGTAACTGTCATTTTGCAGACTGGCCACTCTGTGTCACTGCTATTGCACAGAACAGTTTTTCAAACCCCCTGCTGATGAAGGGGCCTGTGTTTCAAGACAATTTGAGAACATTGAAAATGTTCCTCCTGCCTTGAAGTATTGAAGTACTTTCGAGTCATAATGCAATCCGCCAGAACACACACTTCTTCGTGTTTGGCGTTGACGCAGAAACCCGGATTCACTAAACGCAGATGCTCGTAATAGAATTCAATAGCAATTAGGACATCAGCTTAGGCCCGTTCTATACTGTGTGAGTGTGTGTGTGAGAGTGTGAGTGTGTGTGTGAGAGTGTGTGTGAGTGTGTGTGAGTGTGTGAGTGTGTGAGTGTGAGTGTGTGAGTGTGAGTGTGAGTGTGTGAGTGTGTGTGGTGTGTGTGGATTGTGTGAGTGAAATAATGGTTTAAATAAGATTTTTTAAAGAAAAAAAAAGTTGAATAAATATATTTTTTTAATTTGTGCACTCATTGACACACACACACACACACACACACACACACACACACAAACACACACACACACACACACACACACACACACACACACACACACACACACACACACATTTCATCGGCGGTAGCGACGCAAAATCTTTATTTTCTGGTCTTCCCTGCTGACTGTCGGCTCCACGTTCCCTGCCGTGCGCGCGTGCGGCCCTTGTACTAACCTCAGCCATCTATAACTGCCGTGCGCGCGCATGGCGTAGCACAGGCACCAGTATAGAAGGAGCCTCAGGCAGCGTCCCCGCTTTGGGGGCATGTTGAGCATGCTTCAAAGTCACATTTTTTTTGTCTCAAGCGACAAGTTTGGGAGAGCATGCGTGCGCGCGCACACCGCGTGAGCGTGGACGCCTACAAAACGAGTACGAGAAGTAAAAACGGCAAGCGCCAAGCTCACAGCACGCTCAGCACCAGCAGGGACACAGCCTTAGGCTGGGGCCATAGAGGGGTTAGCAGGGCTGAGGCACGCTGATGCTGAGGCTCGCCTGCTGAAATCTGCGCGATTTCATGCCCATGCAGGCGAGCCAGCGGGCGCGATCGGGAGGCGGGGCAGTGACGTCGCTGGGCCAATCGCCCGCGATGCACCGACGTCAACGTCACGGCGCCGTGACGTTGACGCTGCTCCGCGCTGATTGGATGTTTTCAGCCGACAGCGCTCTGAAAAACAGTCTGGCTGTCGGCTGAAAAATCCAGCGCCTCAGCACGCCTGCGGACGCTCGCGTGAGCCCCCTCTAAAGACATCCTCATGGAGGATGCAGGGGCTCAGCGCGGAGCGTCCGTACGGCTCAGCACGAACGTGCCTTCTATGGACTCAGCCTTAGACTCCCCCCCCTCCTCTATTTTTGGTGGATGGGACAAACACAAAGGAAAAGATGAATACCCTCAATTTACTGCTGTGTTAGACCGCATCCAAACTAGGATAACACATTAAGATGGCCTTTCATTGAGTAAGACTGTCAGCAGGTAAATGAGACGTCTTTCTATTGACTGCTTTTTTATGGCAGGGGATTGTCTTCCATTGAATGAGACTGCCTTCCATTAAGGTAGGTAGATAAGATAGGTAGACTGGCTTCAGCTAAATTAGACTGCCTTCTATTGAGTGAAACTCACTCCCAAAGAATAGTTCCTTCATTTGGGTAAAAGGGCCACCTACAGAATGTGGGACTGCCTACCAATATGTGAGACTGTCTGCCTGAATGAGACTGCCACTCATTGGAGAAAAAGGCCAACAAATGAATGAGACTGCCTCAGAAAATTGGACTGCCACCACTTGGATGAGACTGTTGTGCAGAAAATAAGATTGCCACTTGTTGAATAAGACTGCCACTCATTGGATGACTGTTTTTTTTCTTCAAAAAATGAGACTGCCACTCATTGAGTAAGACTTTCAGAAAATGAGACTGTCTCCTAGAAAATGAGACTGCCACTCATTGAATAACTTTCAGAAAATTAGGCTGCCATTCATTGAATAAGACTGCCACTCATTGGATGAGACTGTCTCCCAGAAAATGAGACTGCCACTCATTGAGTAAGACTTTCAGAAAATGAGACTGTCTCCTAGAAAATGAGACTGCCACTCATTGAATAAGACTTTCAGAAAATTAGGCTGCCATATGAGACTGCCACTCATTGAATAAGACTTTCAGAAAATTAGGCTGCCATTCATTGAATAAGACTGCCACTCATTGGATGAGACTGTCTCCCAGAAAATGAGACTGCCACTCATTGAGTAAGACTTTCAGAAAATGAGACTGTCTCCTAGAAAATGAGACTGCCACTCATTGAATAAGACTTTCAGAAAATTAGGCTGCCATATGAGACTGCCACTCATTGAATAAGACTTTCAGAAAATTAGGCTGCCATTCATTGAATAAGACTGCCACTCATTGGATGAGACTGTCTCCCAGAAAATGAGACTGCCACTCATTGAATAAGACTTTCAGAAGATGAGACTGCCTCCCAGTGAGTGACGGCCTAAATCAAGACACTGAGGGAGCTCGCGTCAGACTGTCACACAGTGACGTCTCATGACGTCTCCCTAAAGAGAGAGAGGAGAGGAAGGCGGGGCCTGCTTCGCGCGCTCCTTCCCCGCTGTCACAATTCTCGCGCGCGGGCGGACGTGTCACGCGCTTGTATTGCGCGCGCAGCAGGATCCCCGCACGCGCGCGCTCCCCCTGACACCTCCGGTACGGTTCGGCAGATTCCCGCCTTTTCGGTCACACCCCCCTCCCGCGGCCTGTGAGGCGGAGGAGGGGATCCCCCCTTCCCTGCACAGCGGTCATGTACCACTCCCTGTACGCCTTCCGCTCCCCGGAGCCCAACTCGCTGCAGTTCGCTATCGGGGAGAGTTTCCTGATCTTGGAGAGGAGTAACCAGCATTGGTGGCTGGCGAGCCGCTGCAGCAGCGGGGACACGGGCTACGTGCCGGCCTCCTACCTCCAGCGGGTCCAGGTGCGTCACACAGGGGGAGCGAGTGCGGGGGGCACTGTCCACTCCCGTGTGTGTCACTCCCGTGTGTGTGTGTTTCTGTCACTGTCCACTCCCGTGTGTGTCACTCCCGTGTGTGTCACTCCCGTGTGTGTGTGTGTGTGTGTGTGTGTGTGTTTCTGTCACTGTCACTGTCACGGTGTGTGTGTGTGTCACTGTGTGTGTGTGTGTGTGTGTGTCACTGTCTACTTTCGTCAGTCTGTTGTCTTCATGTAATTATGTGGATATATATACAGTAATTCATTATGCTATGTTCATATGGTACACACATTCGTTATGTTCATATTGTGCATACACATTGCCAGAAACATACATGCACAAATATGTGTGTGTGTGTATATGTATGTATGTGCGCGCGCATGTATGTTTCTGGCAGTGTGTATGCACAATATGAACATAATTCGTTATTTGTTAACTCTATGCCCAGGACATACTTGAAAACGAGAGGTAACTCTCAATGTATTACTTCCTGGTAAAACATTTTATAAATATATGTATCCCCATGACTCGGGGAGCTACACCTGCTGAGTAACTGTTTGGCATACAGGAGGCCTAATCCGCCGCCACTGGGAGCCTGGGGTGATCGCGTTCTTTCTGGATACAGCACCTCCACCTGGGAGGGATCCTATCGCTGCAGGAAATCCCCTCACAGGAACCAATACAGTCAGTGAATAAGGATACACACACTGGTATAACTAACTTATATTTACTGACACATAACTAGATAACACAACCATAAAAGGCCCCCACAATACAGTACCCATACAATATACCCCACCCCGGTGGAACCCCCAAAGTACTGAGGGTGCCCTGGTCACCTAACCACCCCATTGTCCACAGAGCCAGGCCCACCCAAAGTGTATGTGGAGTAGCGCTTCGCCAGTGTGTGTCGTTGGTGCACGTGGGTACCGTCCTGGTCTTAGGCCAGACCAAGCCAACTTGGAAATGGTGGATTCGCTGAACCGCTCTGTGATCCCACGACGCGGGGTCAGTCTGATCCTCTCACTCTCTGTACCGGAGGCGTCCGCCTCTTGAGGGACCTCCAGCTGGAGGGAAACCCTTAATGTTTCTTAGGGTGCCTGTGGTCTGTTCCCAGGCCGCAGCTCACCGCGTGACGTCAGTCACCGGTGCATGACGTCACCGGTGCACGAACACTGTGTATGTTATTGGAGAAGCGTCCCTATCTGGGGGCCTTCCCTACAGCACAACAAGCTACAGAGGGTCGTGGCCTAGCTGGGACCTGTGGAAAGATCTGGCCTAGTTCAGGGGCTACTGGCACCCTGAACATTTCCTCACCCCTTGTCGTCCTGCTCCCTAATGGCGTTCTGCTGTATTTCGCGCCAAACTCCACTGCTCTGCCTTCGGCTGCGTCGCCCATGCCGCGGACCGCCCTCATGCTTGCGAGTGGTGAAATCACCAACTCTCCAAGCATGAGCGTTGGACTGTCCTGCAAAGTTTCCAGGGGGGTGGGGGTTAGGCGGTACATGGCCTAAACAGTGACGTGCTGATTGGCTGAGGAGGTCATGTGACCCCTCAGCGCGCCTCAGTCCATTTAATCTGTCTCGGCAAGTGCCCAGAGCCCGCGAGCGTATGTGTACGCTGCGTGAGCATGGCCGGACAGACTTAAATTGATTGTGCGCGGTCAGCGGCAGCGTGGACGCAGCCTTACGTGGATCCTTCATCCCTATTGGCTGTGCTGCTCCACGTGGTGCTTGCCCTAGAGGAGCCTTGTAGTCCCCTGCGGCTCTTGCGGAGCCACCTAATATGGCCGCCGCAGCTACTGCCCTACTGTGCATGTGCCGGGCATTGAAGATGGCGGCCCCCGCTTGCTGGATATGCCGCGGAGCTCCGGCAACCCAGTCTCCCTGCAGCCTTCCCCCACCCGCTACGGAGGGGAGATGGGACCCGTATGTATGTATGTATTTGGAACCTTAGGCTGCGCTTATAGTGACAGCGACGCGACATCGCATCAAAACAAATGCATTGGCTCCGTCGTGTGCACTTTTAGTATGCGCAGCGCGATGCAGCCAGAAGAATTCAAACCCCTCCTGTCTTATGTTAAATAATAAATATAAAATACTTGTCAGATTGGCATAAAGTTATTTATCACCCAGATAAGACCCTTTAAATATGTTACTGGAATTGGTTAATTTTGGTTCTAGGAGGGATTGCCCCAGAAGAATGTCTGTAGCTCCAATATATTCACTCCTTGCGTTAACACCCCTTACCCAAGCACACGCTACATGAAACCCCCTCTACTGTCTAAGTTTTATGTTTGAAGCACTTATTCCCATTTTGTATTACATCCCATGTTACTTTGTTGCCGATTTTATAGTTGTGTTGTGCAGTGTATATGGATGGTGCTATAAAAGTAAAGTGTGTGTGTGTCTATACGCACACCGATTTCTTGTTATCCATAGCTGCACGTTTGACACAATGGGGGTTCTTCCTTAAATAGTGATAGTGCCCAATGGGACACTATATCACACCGAAACTTTCATTGATGTCAATGGGTTTCCATGCCATAGTGCTGATCGGCACTATCACAGCTTACTGACTAACCCCCATTGTCTGTTAAATGTGCAGCGATTGATACTCTCCTACCATTTGAGTGTAAGGCGATATTGTTGATGTCATATAATAGACAGAGCCAATGTTGACACCTTGGCAATGGTGCAAGTTAGAAATTCCAATGTCTAACACGAATAGTTTGTAGGCAAGTCAATCGCTTCTTCCCACCCTTGCCAGAGGAGCACAGCCCTAAAATGTCAATCGACTTCAAGCAACTGGACTTTTGTCTGTTACCTGCATTTTGCCATGTTCGTGCTGAACATGCAACAGCTGTTCAATGTGTTTTTGTTGGCCTCCACAGGTCACCTGGGATCCCTTTTTAAATTAGTGGCTTTCATTTGCAGAGAGCAGAGACTGCACGCCCCCTCGGAGGCACAGCTGTCAGTCACCGCCCTGCTTTCAGAGGTCGTGGCCTACAATGCCTTGCATAACCCTATTTAAAGTACATGTAATGGGCATCACTGACAGCTCAGTCTCCCAAGCGGGTTGCAAGTGTGCGGACAGTCTTCTTTGGTGGACCCTCCCTTGGTGTATATGGTCAATATTGTGTAAAAGAAAGTGTTTTTTTCTTTTTTCTTAAAACAATACTAGAAATCATGATGTTTCAGGCGACAAAGTGACTTTCTGTAGAAGGTTCATTTGAATAAGGTCATCTGGAGATGAAAACATCAGCTTATCTGGTATTATATGGTTTAAATAAACACTTTGTTTACACTAAATTGTCGGGTGTCGCTACTTGTGAATTTATGTAATCCCTTTTGACGGCATACAGAGCTGCCATGTAAAGACGCTAATGAAAGGATATGTGCCGTCATTTCAACAGTAAAAAATGAGGCCCGGGGATATCTAAGATGCATATGGATCAAAAATATAAACCAGCATGCTCAACAAATTGTGTGTATGTGTTTTTAATGAATGCAGATCTGCTGCACTCTTGTAACTTAAACTACTGTCCTCGGCGGTCTGATATTCAATTTGACCATATTATGCAAGTATTGTAGGTGCTCGCAGGAGACTTCCAATTTAGTAAAATAATGTTTTAGAGTTCTCACCTTGACAAAGACTGCGTGGCAGTCGAAACTTGGGTTCTTTTTTGCTGAATACTTTTGCTATATTGAATTCCGTGTGCCTGGATTTTGCCTTCTACATGTGAACCCCTGGGGACTTTGCAGGATTGTCCCTTCTTGTCCCTGAGCACCGGCAGGTGATATTCTCTTCAACCAGAAGTTATTGTGTGCCAGAACCTCAGTCACCAGTTACATGAACCTCAACATTTCAGTCCGATGTCAAGTAAGGTCCTGTATTGGGACCGAAACGTTGATGTTTATGGAATAAAACATTATTGCACTACACACACTGTTATAGCCTAAGACTAGGTGCCTTTGACTGGGAGCCTGATAGTCCTGGTATACAAACTGCTCTGAATTTGTTAACTATTGTAATCTTTCAGGGGAAATCATTACATTCCAGTGTTTAATTTAATTATGAATTAAGGGTATTCATGCTACCTATGATTACAATAATGAATGTGATTCAAATTCTTGCTACGTCAGAGATGTTCAATTAGGCTAGCAAATTTAATATAATCTAATATAAGATGTTCAATTTAATGCAATAAGTAATTTCCATGCTTTATAAGACACGGATTAGCTATTTAATAACCACATTTCTAGTCTTAATGTAAAATCCCCTTTCACTGAATAAATGTGACATTGAATGAAGTATAATGGCTGACTGGAAACGGGGGTATTACTATAGATTAACCCGTTGAGTGCTGGAAGGCCCACAACACCAGAAAGCCCCTGGCCATCTGGCACATCACGATCACGTGACCGCTCCGCGTAACATTCACGTGATTGCGGCGTCTGATTACAGGAACGTAAATATCTATTAACAAAAGTTAAAAACAGTTGTTGACACAGGAAACGCACAAAACAAATATCATTTTTCATGATACAGTATGTATAACAAGTTATACATTAAATCGAGGGCTGGGTGCATACCCCAATATGACACCTTAGAATGTTCTGAACTTGGACAGATATTATGGCCAGTAAAATGTGTAGAAGGCAATTAATGCATTCTGGTGTTGCTCCAAATTAATGACAACAATCTTTTGATATTTTTTACTTTGTTTAATTGATTCTGAGCACACCAGCAAATGCATTAATTCTTGCACTGTTAATAAACCATTGATGTTATTTTCTTGATTTTAGATTCTTAGGCCGTGATTATAGCGAAAAACGCACGCGGCGTCGCCAAAACAAGTAGCAAAAATCCAATGAAAGTGCTCGTACCGCTGGTGAAGGTCGCGGCGCGCTGTACTGCAAAGTGGACGACTGGGGAAGAGACTGCAACATTGGTTATTTTCTGGCGACTGCCATGTCGCGTGTGCGGTTCAGCCGATGAGGGCGAACCGCTCATGGCCACGCCTTCTGCCCTGTCTCCCTGGTATAATCAAGATGCTGCTCGGCGGCAGCGCTGGGTGACGTCACAGAATAGCGCTGCTGCCTTGTAGCACTTGGTATAATCAAGGCCTTACTGATAATTAATGCCAGCTCTTTCTATCACCTGCAGTTTTTACTGTAAATGTTTTTTTATCTATATCGGTGTGGTGCTAAAAGTTCTGTAATTTGTCATGTAGTATGCATGCATTTTATTCACAGTTAAACATTTTGAGAGGTATCTATTCAGTTTAAAATAAACAGTAGTTGACAAATATGGATGAAACGCAGGCAAATATAACAGTGACTTCAATTTTTAAAAACTTATCAAACAATAAATTGACTTCATTTGCAATGTTTTGTTGCGTGCATTATTTAAACTGATATTGTATTCATATTTGATAGGTCAATACACTGGGCTGCTCGTACCCTATGCATTATTAAAACTGAGGACATGGTACATAAACATAGAATTCTCTTGGGGCTCATTAATTTTGCTGTGGAGTTTGTGGGCTGGGTCTGTTCATTTCCCTCCCATTAGGTGTAATATTTTATTGTTCCTGGCTTTAGGCTAAATGTATAGCAGGATGGCTATGGGAAGTTTCCATATTTACATTTTATTTCACATGTGTGGGCCTTAATATATCAGTGGAACTGATTGTATTGTCTGGCAAAAATTGCTTACAATTGACTGCTTTGTCCCTTGTATTTTGTTTATCTTGCATGGTGCTATCAATGAATTTGGGAGTGATTTTGAGTTTCATCTTGGGGGATTCTATGGAAAATAACATGGTGGTGAATACGGCCCTTTGTTTAGTGCTTGTTCACTCATTGTAGCTGTTCTGTGTATTCCGTATACATTTTCATGCATGCATCCTCACATAAAATCATCCGTTATACAATATTCATAATCAAATAAAGTCTGCGTGTGGTTGTTTTTTTTTTTGGTGGATATAATTTTTTTTAAATACTTGTTTTTGTGCTGTCCTGCTGTTTTTAGCAGCTTTATTTGCCAGTTTTTCAATTCGTTATAATTTCAATGTTTTTAATAGAGAAAGATATGACCCATTGAACCTTGTTTTAATTAGTAGTACTCGAAGGCAACTTTTTTTTTTTTTATAGCTCATTCACTTCTATAGGCTGTAAGGTATTGTCCCAGGCCCTGGAAGGGGTCTAATGCAGTAGCCCTGTAAATATGGCCATCCCATTATGCATGGTTGGTAAATCCTAAACTAAATACTTAGAGAAAAACCTGCTATACACATTATCATTTAACTTTATGATTTGATTTTCTGCTAATCACTCAATCCTGTAAGAAGAAATGCTTCTTATTTAGCTTTTGGTAGCTAGTACACATGTACATTGTGTTCTTAGTGTAGTGCTATTCCTCTATACCAGACACTTGTATTAATAAGCTTACTTATGTCTCCAGGAAAAAAAAATAGTGGCTGATAATCTTGCAGTGATTTATAATTGGCAACATGTTCTTGCATGCTTGTTGAACACTTGCCAGCACTTTGCTAAGAATACTTAGCGTACTACTTAAATCCTTTGAATCCATTTGGCCTGTCAAAATTAAAAGGACATGTCACTTTTCATATTTCCACTTTCCTACACTATGCAACTCTGCAAATTATTTAGCTAATTAAGTTATGCATGAAACAATGAGTTGCAATTGGTTGACTGATTTGAAATCTCTTTCAGAAATGGTGGTTCTGTCTTTGTTCTGCAGGCGCATTGAGTGAAAGGACCGCTTTTTTGGGAGGAGCAGTGTGCACGTATATTTTTTTTTTAGATATTTGTTCTCTGTCTTGATGCATGGGAATGACATCAGACCTTTGTCTCCATCTAGCGCACAATATTCTAAAGCTGCATTTAACAATAGCAAAAAATACATGTTTCAAAAAAAAAAAAAAAAAAATAGTTGCTGCACTTATATTGAACATACTCTGATTTAAAAAATCAATATATTCCTGTGAACGGCCTTGCTCCACTTCATCAGTGTTCCCACAAAGTATGACACAGAGCTTGAAGGGGATTTGAACTGATCCTCAAAGGTAGCGCGTGAGATGTGCTAGTGTTTTTATTCATCATAAAACAGAGCTGAAACGTTGCATTCGGGATTGTATTCCGTAAGGGTTTGGGTCAAATACATCTGGAGAAGATTTCTTCCTTCTCTATACAACAACTCTGAATGTGGCAAGGCAAAAATTAGCTACTGTACGTTTCCTATTGTAAATGTATGTTGGCAAAAAGTGGACCTGTGTGAAAATGAAATAATCAAGTTTGAGTGAGGTAGGCATTTTCCGTAAACGACATTGCGTCATCTTCTACAAACTAGGAAGTGATGCGTTGTAGAGGCCAGCGGCAGGATGTTCAATACGTCCTCTAGTGTTTCCACGCTTCGTAATTGTTGTCCTGCCATTGGGTTCTTTGCTAATTTTCCAGTTCTGTCGCCACGGGAACCAACACTTCCCATTTCTTTCATACGGGCTTGTGACCGGCATTGGTTGGGTTAAGTTGAGTGAGGGAACATAAGAATAGTAATTTCACCTTTAAAGCTGCAGACCAAGCCATATTCTACATGTTTGTTTATTTAATTTTTTTTGTTAATCAGTTCTGTACGATGAGAAAATACTTGCAGTTTGTTTTTTCAACCACTCTGAATTATATTTTTAATGTATTATAATGTAACACGCATTTTTGTTTCTCTAGCAACCATTTACCAAGACACATCCCGTTCCTCTTCTGAAACAGGCTCTGGCACACCCCTTTTATTGAACCCTGCCCCCTCTCTAGCAGTGCACCAATTGTATCTAGTGACTGCCTGGTCACATGATCTTCCCCACAGAACTTTACATCTTTAGTCCTCTTCTGCTGCACTGACAGCCATTTAGTGAACCCCGAGCCGAATCTTTGCCGGTTGATTACAGGAGAACAGATTGATTGTCAACTTAGCGAATTACTTATTGTGTGGATTGTATTGATATATATGAAGAATATGTTGTATGGTGCTCAATAGAAAACAGCAAAAAACAGAATAAATATTGAAAAACGGAATTAACCCAATATGTATAGATAACAAATAATTCCGAAAGATGTAAACTGGTAGACTGTAATCCCACGAAGCACTGAGGTAAGGATACAATAATATTTAACACCTGCTGGTGACCAGTATTATAAACATCAGTAGAAACGGAATGATTATTGTAACTGAAATCCAATATGGTGGACAAACTGGAATAGACTCACATTGGGATGGTGATCCACGATTGACAGCAAGTCCTGATGTAGCCAGTAGTCCATGGGTTAATTGTGCCTCCGTCTGTGGATGGATGCAATAGACAAAAAAAGGGAAAAAACGGAGCACTAAATCCAAGGCTGGTTGAGCCAAAATAAGATACAAGGATGCGTTCCCATGATAAAAATAGCTTGTTTAATGGATAAGAGCAAAACAACCACACCAACGCGTTTCGGACAAACAAAAAGTCCTTTCTCAAGGTGAATAACCACTAAACCCATATGGAGTGTTATTTATATAAAAATACTAACCCGCGCGCGCCAATCGCCACCATTTCCGCATACGTCACTAATTGGGACGTAATGCGTCATCACGTAGCTGTACGTCACTCTCCCGCGCGAAGCAAAACACCAGGGCGCCGACTGAAGGGATCGGAAAGAGACTCACCGCCCCTTGAGGTCAATGGGCTCATCCGCATCCGCCGCAGGCTGTTACCCGTGCGTGACTATCATATTAAAAAAAGGATAAACAATCCAATAAATGTTCGACGTCAAGATAAGTTTAATTAACATTTTATTGGATTGTTTATCCTTTTTTTTAATATGTTTGTTTGTATGTTCTGTATACATTTTTGCAAGTTGTTATTTTGCATTTTTTATTGACGTTTGTCCCCGGCTTGAAGTGTCTCTGATCAATAAAGTTGTAACTTTTTTGTATAGGCCCAGTGACGCGCCCGCGCCCATCACCACGTGACATGTGCGTCGCGTCCCCAGACGCGCGATAGTCACGCACGGGTAACAGCCTGCGGCGGATGCGGATGAGCCCATTGACCTCAAGGGGCGGTGAGTCTCTTTCCGATCCCTTCAGTCGGCGCCCTGGTGTTTTGCTTCGCGCGGGAGAGTGACGTACAGCTACGTGATGACGCATGACGTCCCAATTAGTGACGTATGCGGAAATGGTGGCGATTGGCGCGCGCGGGTTAGTATTTTTATATAAATAACACTCCATATGGGTTAGTGGTTATTCACCTTGAGAAAGGACTTTTTGTTTGTCCGAAACGCGTTGGTGTGGTTGTTTTGCTCTTATCCATTAAACAAGCTATTTTTATCATGGGAACGCATCCTTGTATCTTATTTTGGCTCAACCAGCCTTGGATTTAGTGCTCCGTTTTTTCCCTTTTTTTGTCTATTGTATCCATCCACAGACGGAGGCACAATTAACCCATTGTATTGATATATACATTAAAGGGGGCGGGGGGTGGGGCGTAAACCGGCTGCTTGGACTGCTGCCTTAAAAGGCACGAAGTTTAGTATCTTACACAGTTAAGCACGATGTCAAAGTGCAGCCATTCCACAATTGCTGGATCAAAATATATAGACTTTTTTTTTTGTTGAAAAACTAGTGAAGAAATACCTTCAACACAATAGAATGATTGTCTTTAAAATCGTACTTATTGCAGAAATCAGATTATTGGGAGGGGTTTTCACTGTTTGCATCAAGGAAATCCATTCCTAGAAGTTTTGCAGTATTTTGTAATTGGGAGTTCCGGTCTGTCCTGTTATAACCCTGTTGATTTATTACAAAAAAATAAATAAAATAAAATTACCTATCCTCACAATTTTGCGAGTTCAGTGTGCTAAAAAAGTTACATTTCCGTGCTCCTAGCTCAACGTGCAATGTATTGGAAACAAAGAAGTATTCGTATTGCACATGCAAAATAAGCGGACAAAAAAATGGAGGAAAATTCTCAACATTTCCTTAGGTATACGCTTTTTCTTTGGACACCAGACCAGTGCCAAAGCTGCCATTTTGTTTCGGCTTAGTTTCTAACCCTACTGCTTTTGGCCCTCAGTATTAACTAGATACCTTCTATTCCACCCCCCCACACCCCCCATCTCTTCATTCTTTCCGCAGAGTTGGAGAAATGTAGTCCATAATTAAATTATTTGTAACTAAAGTACAATCTTGGTTTTGCAGTGCAAGCTCTTTGCAGCAGTGGATGTTAATGTAGTACTGTACTGGTTTTGTCTTTTAGGCTTGAGGATAATGGTGTATTGCCGTGTTACTGTATTACAAACAAGTTACATGATCAGCAGCCAATTAACAGTGCTAGTTTTGCTGACTTGTGTTACCCCTTTTATATAGGTACTAGCTGAGAGACCCGGCGTTGATCGTGAGTTAAATTTCCCGCTGGGATGGGGGGGGGACGACGACACAGTGGACAGGAGGGGGACGACACAGTGGACAGGAGGGGGACGACAAAGTGGACAGGAGGGGGTGGGGGGACAGTGGACAGGAGGGGGTGGGGGGGACAGTGGACAGGAGGGGGTGGGGGGACAGTGGACAGGAGGGGGCGGGCAGTGGACAGGAGGTTGCTTAAAATTTCTGGGTCCCTCCTCTCCACTCCCCCTGTATGTTTCTCCGCTCCCCCCTCTCTCTCCGCTCATCCCCCCCTGCCCACCATGCGCAGCTCCGGTCCCCACCCTACAATGTCTGACACACACACACACACACACACACACACACACACACACACACACACACACACACACACACACACACACAGTGTCACACACACAGTGTCACACACACACACACACACACACACAGTGTCACACACAGTGTCACACACACACGCACTGTCACACACACACGCACTGTCACACACACACGCACTGTCACACACAGTGTCACACACACGCACTGTCACACACACACACACACACACAGTGTCACACACACACGCACTGTCACACACAGTGTCACACGCACGCACTGTCACACACACACACACACACACACACACACACACACACACACACACACACTGTCTCACACACACACACACACACACACTGTCTCACACACACACACACACACACACACACACACACACACACACACACACACACACACACACACACACACACACACACACTGTCTCACACACACACACACACACACACACACACTGTCTCACACACACACACACACACACACACACTGTCTCACACACACACACACACACACACACACTGTCTCACACACACACACACACACACACACACACACACACACACACACACACACACACACACACACACACACACACACTGTCTCACACACACACAGTGTCACACTCACACACACACACACACACACACTCACACTCACACTCACACTCACACTCACACACACTCTCACACACACACACTCTCACACACACACACTCTCACTCACACACACTCTCACTCACACACACTCTCACTCACACACACTCTCACTCACACACACACACACTCACACACACACACACTCACACACACAGATATGTCACCTCTCCTTCCGGGCGCCGCCATCTTATGCACTCGGTGCCGCGAGGCAGCTGCAGGCTGTCTGCTCACTGCCTGTCCCCCCCCCCGGGGAGGGAGGTGAGCGAGCGCCGGGGAGGGAGGTGAGCGAGCGCCGGGGAGGGAGGTGAGCGAGCGCCGGGGAGGGAGGGGAGCGAGCGCCGGGGAGGGAGGGGAGCGAGTGGCGGGTCTTTGGGCGGGAAAACACGCACCTGACAGGAGCCGGGCGGGAACAGACCGCCTCAGTATTGCCAACGCCGCCATCTTGTCTGACCTTACGCGAGTGCCCAGCACACGATTTATATATACAGTATCCTGTTGTAAATCATGTGTATAAATAGCCTGAGGAAAGAGAGAGCGACATCTGGTGGGACCAGCTGCAGGAGGAAGGGGGTCCTTCCGGAGGCTGTCTGCCCACTGCCTGTCCCCCCGCCGGGGAGGGAGGTGAGTGATGGGGGGAGAGGGAGAGGGAGACGCAGAGGGGGAAGAGAGTGGCAGTTGGGTGATGTCAGAGCCACCAATCTGATTGGCCAGAGGCTGAGGACCAATCAGATTCACCGCAGCTAGCACCAACCTTTCGATTTTATATATTAAGATTTAAAGATATGAATTCTGCACAATAAGGTCTCATGCTTTAAATGACAATGATGTTACAAAACAGATTGCATTTGCACTTGTTTTCCATATGCTTGCATTGTGTATTTGACATTGTTTCTTTTTGGCAACTAACCAAAATAAAGCACAATTGTATATATTTTAATATACACATTACATGATGTCAATTCTCCCTGTTGGCAGGTCTTTTAGTCGGTTCAATATGTTCAATCTGTACAGGCGTTTGTAATCTTCATATACTTCTCACAAGGGACAACAAGAAGGTATGATTTCAGGGACCGTCCAAGGTACTTTCTGTAGATGTGGAGACAACTCCTATTTCTTGAATTAGACTAGCAGACCTGGATGTATATATCCTATCTATATATATCAAATGAAAGCAAGAATTCATGGCTCTGAGAATGAAGACGGACGTACAGAAAAATCAATACTGCAATCATGGAAATGGGCAGATGGCAGCTGGGATTGTTGAAGCTCGTAAAGTGACAGGAACAAGAGATTGAATTAAAAAGGAGCCTTTTCCTGCCCTTTACCTTGGAAATGCATTGAGCGGACTTGTCACGGAAAGCCTACCTTCTGATTTGATGCCTTTTTGTCCAGGGATTTACTGGTACTATATTTAGTTTTCAAATAAATATAGCGTATATGATTTATTTATTTATTTTTCTCCCCCAGGTCATCCAAGGACGGCTGGGATTGTGGTCCATTATTGTAACCATGGACTTGAATGTAGGATTTGATGTAATGTGAAGATGTTGTGCCCCATAATGAGAGATTTAACCTGAAACAGTACAGATTTAATCCCAGCTAGTACAGTAGAAACATCTAATCATTTAAGCAGCGGGTTTCAACGTTCATAATCTTGCTGTAAACTCTGATGGCAAATGCACAGACCTAGGAAATAAAAACGGAATATTGGATATAAACCAATAAAGCAGGGGAATTGGGTTACACACGACTGCAGCACATATGGTGTCTGTGTAGCATCACCACACGGTTAGGGTTATCGCCTAGCAATAATAGCTGACTGACTGACGCCTCATAACAGCATATCCAATACTTCACATGTTCACACACAGGAAATAAATCTCGGTAAAACCATCCTCATAAATGTTCTGTGTTTGGTCTGGCCTTAACCACGAGCGATACAATTTAGGTTTACAAAACTTTTAATGCTGCAACCTATACTATTAATGCTGCAGACCAAGCAGACCAAGCAATATCCTATATGGTGTGTTTTTTAATTTTGAAAATTTTTTTTTATACAAATACTTGAAGTATTTAAAAGAAAAAAAAAATACAATGTCTCTTAGGCTGCGTACATAGTGCATGCGGCACGAACAAATTCATGCAAGTGCACCACTCCGGCCATGCTGCACGCTATGCGAAGCGAGCGGCAAGATTTGGTGAAGACAAATTTGATTTCACGTGTGACGGCCGCATCACATGAGCCGTTTGAGCCAATGAGGGTGAACCAGCCTGATGACATCACGGACACGCCTCTATCGCGCGCGTGAACAGAGTCCACAGATCGCTGAGACAACAGGCTACGCTTATAGTACTTGCGACTGCCGCGTCGCCGTAGCCTTAGC